>NC_135218.1:16246063-16251063 GCF_052324685.1 Brachyhypopomus gauderio | reverse complement strand
AAGAGGGAATAAGGAAAGACAAAACAATGGAAATGAGTGTTTTTGCCTTTGTGTGAAGTCCCAGCTGAGGTTGTGATAATGTTGGATAGTTTGGGCACAACCTCCATATGTCTAACATCACTAAAAAATATACAAGTTCTCTAGTTCTAAATCAAGGCAAGTTAGAGTCAACAAACATGAATATTGTAATATATGGAGACACAGGTGTGTAGAGGAGTGCATGGAGTGAGAATGTGAGGTAGAACAGAGGTGCGGGGGGGCACTGCTCAAGGGCTCAGTGGGATGTGTAATAGAGTGGACCGCACACTTAACAACCAGCTACTGGACTCAGGCTAATAGAGCCGTCTCCAGCTGACAACATCCACCCCTCCAAGGGACTTCTAATCATCCTTTGAATAATTCATATAGGTAATGAAACCTGCGCGCACGCATACACACACACACACACACACACACGCACACGTGTGCACGAGGAAGGAGAAAAATGGAGAAACACAGGTTTGACAGAGATATCCAACATACCATTCAGAAGAAGACAGAAAACACCAGGGACAGACCAGGAAGAGAAATAAAAAATGGCTGCCATGCACTGTGCCCTGGGCTGTAAGGGGTCAGGAACACATTCCCAGGATTCATCAGAAGCCAGAAACCATGGTGACAGGTCACTGAATTGACCAAGGAACTAGATTGGATCCTGTGGCTTTTAATGATGAGATAGTTGGAAGTGAAACTATGGCGATTGGTCCTTTAAAGAGAGGTAGCCATCAGTGATCCGAGGTCATATTCTCTTTGACCTTTCCCAAGAGCCCTAGATGTTGATTAATCACCATGACAACAGAGAAAGCCTGGGGCATCAAATCTAACTGTCACAAGAAGCTGAGACAGACAAGACTAAGAAACAAAATAATCTCAAAATGACAACACCAAATATCAAATGACGCTGTTGTCAAGTGATACGAGCGAAACGATAATAATCTCTATACCAATCTAAACTTCCACCTTAAGGAGCCCATGACAAGTCGGACACCTCAAATACGTTTACAAATACTTCATACATCTTATTCAAACGCACATAAGCAAACACGTCTCATGTGTCCTCTCCATCTTTCACGTGCAACGTACATGTTCCCCCTGAATGAACAGCCAGTAAATATGCCTAATCCAGATGCCTAATCCCCCCTCCCAATCCACACAGCCGAAGCCTCCGGGGTCCCCACAGCCCTGAGGAAAGGAGCGGCGGACTCAACTGGACGGTCCTGGTGCTGGTCGTGTTGGAGCCCAGTCCAGTCCCAGTACTCCACTATGTGCTGAAGCACCTCCTCTTCCTCCACCCGTCTCTGCCACGACACGCGGGACATGTTGCGTCCGGGACGAGGGCTGCAGCGGTCAGGACGGTGCGTAGAGACGGAGCGGGATGTCTCTCTCCCCCGCGCACCCACCGAACACACCATTTATACAGCAGCACCAGGAGAGGCCACCTGTCACACCGCACGCCCCTACCCAAACCGCCCAATTAGCCCGGCTCGGTGATGTCATCCTCGCTCGCCTGAATGCCAACGCACAACGTCTGGGTGCGTGAGCGCACGTGTGTGTGTGTGTTTGTGCGTGCGTGTGTGTGAGGCAAATATGATGGTATCATTCCACTAGCTCGAGATCGACAATCACACACAAATTAGATGCGGAGACGCAACACTGATGGGTTGGTTAGACACAGCCAACCAAAAGAGGGGAAAGCCAGACCCAATCACACCTCCTCCCCCTCATGCCCCCCCCCCTCTCTCTCTCTCTCTCTCCATCCTCATAGTCCTCTCAGAGAGTCATCCGTCACCACTGGTAGTCACTAAAGCGTGAAATTAAAATCAAGGGGGTGCTTCCCCCATTCCTAACCATAAACACCCCACAACACACACACAGCCCCAGCGCACACACACACCCCACGGGCGGATCAGAACGGCACCGCTGGGAGCTATAACGCTGGTTAAACATCTCATGGATCTGTGACTGAGCTAATCAAGACATCAGCATCCTGTCTCCATCTGACATATGACAAGTGACCACAGCCCCAGTGGCCCTGAGAGACCAGGAGTGAGCACCTTCGCCACTGCCGCCATGACCTCACCAGGCTGACGGACAGCCAGAAACAACGTGAGCAGCTCTCATAATAGAACGAAGCAGACCTGACAGGTGTGACACACACACACACACACACACACACACACACACACATCTTCAACTTACATCCTGCAGCAGTTTCTCGAGGTTCTCCTGGAGCTCGTAGAAGTAGCGGGAGGTGATGAGGCCTTCGCGTGATTTGTCCAGGCAGTCTCGGGACAGCTCGATCACTTGGTGGTGTATGAAGCTCAGGACCCCGTCAGCCAGCGGCATGACTTTGTCTGGAGCTGACGAGGACATGAACTCAGCCAGGCGCTCCTCCATCTGCGCTGTGGCCTGCAGGGGGCGTAGGAGGTGGCAGATGGACTCGCTGTGATTCGAGGTGCTCAGGGGAGCCCGGCTGGACTCCAGGTACATTCTCATACGTACCTACACACAGCAAGCTACAGCTGCGCGTTCGAGGACTACACGGTAAAACTGTCTGTCAATACTGCACAACATTGTCATTAAATTGTCCAATATATTAAAAGCAAACAGATGAACATTTGATGTGACATGGCCTCCAAAATTGATTAAAATTAATCATGTCAAAACACCCACAGAATACAAATCTCAGACATCTGATGCTGGTCAGGTTGTTCACACCATAATATACTGGCCTTTGTTAGAGAGCATTTCCATACTACAGCTTTCTGCAATATCAATACTGTAAAGGCAAATATTGTGACATCACATTATTGTGATGATAAATCATATACTGTGACACTGTACCATATAAACACATTGCTTATGATTTTGAAAATATCATGTTTTTACAAATACATAAAAATAAACATAAAACCAAAATTATATATAGTATACAATTTCCAGTGGTTTTTGTTTATTTATTTGTCTGTTTTTGTTTATTTATCTGTACCTCACCTTTGGGAAACGCTCTTTGTAGACATGGTTCATCATGACAATCTCATGGTCAAAGGAGATGGGAGAGCGGCCAGGGCTGGAAAAGACAAAGGAGACAGACAGTGAGGGACAGACGCAGGCTGCGAGGGACAGACGTGAGGGCCAGACATGAGGGCCAGACGCAGGACGTGAGGGACAGACGTGAGAGACAGACGCAGGCTGCGAGGGACAGACGTGAGGGACAGACGCAGGCTGCGAGGGACAGACGTGAGGGACAGACGCAGGCTGCGAGGGACAGACGTGAGGGACAGACGCAGGCTGCGAGGGACAGACATGAGGGACAGACGTGAGGGACAGACATGAGGGCCAGACGCAGGACGTGAGGGACAGACGCAGGCTGCGAGGGACAGACGTGAGGGACAGACGTGAGGGACAGACATGAGGGCCAGACGCAGGACGTGAGGGACAGACGTGAGGGACAGATGCAGGACGTGAGGGACAGACGCAGGCAGGCTGACAGCCAGAAGGCCATGAGTCCAGAGAGCAGAATGCCGCTGTGCTCACTCACAAACTCGAAACGCAAAGGAATTAAAATAAGGCAACAGGACATTAATTAAGGTAATAGGACTCAATGTCTAATAGTTAAGAACCTTATTTAAATAAATCAACATATTAAAATAATTTTTATTTAAATATTTCAAAAGTTAATAAAGGATTTATTATTATTACTTTGTAAAAAAGATCAAAAGCAGCATCCCAAACCCATGTGTGTCTGACAAACATGCGGGGGGGGGGGGGGGCTAGTCAGTGTGAGTCATACCGGTACGCAGAGAGAAACCGTTGTCATGTGACTACAGGAATGAGGTAATGCTTTACTCGTTCAACACCAGCTACCTGCTCTATTAACAAAGGCTAAGTGAATGAGAACACACTCAAACTGGCACATTAGGTCAGCCTCAAGGGTCCCATTTGTCTCTCTATACAAACACAAACACACACTCCTTTTGTCTTAAGGTGTGTCAGAATGGCAGGAAATATTTCTAGTGGACAACTCTCTCAGTAAGAGGTTGCAGGAAGAAAAGGTTACGTCCATCAGATTCACAGCCAAAGTGTGTGGCCTTAACAACTGAGCCTATTACTCCAGCTGAATGACAATGTGCACACGTAGAGAAATGAGAGAGAAATGAAAGAGAGAAAAAAATGTCTTGGAGCAATTTACACCTTTATTAAATAAAGAATTTAGAGTGAGAAGATCAGAGTGCTGCTTATGTGGTGGAATAACATCCTGCATTCAGACAGACGATAATTAGGAAACGTAATTATTTTCTATAATGGAAACAGAAAAATGACCTTGCTGTTAAAAAACAGTCGATTTCTTTGAGAAACGACCTTGAAAAATATTTGCATTATTAGTTTCAGGCAAAATAAGAATGTTTTTCAATCTTGTGGATATGTACTGTGTACAGAATACAACATTAAGAGTGTTTCACATACATGTACATGAATAGAGAACAGAATGCGTGTTTAATCCTCACTATTCTTCTACTGTGAAACACACTGTGAGCGAGTGTGTACATGTGTTTATACATGAGGGGATAAAAATAAGACTGCCAGAGAAAGAAGCAGGGAGGGAGGGAGGGAGGGAGAGAGTGTGTAAGAGAGAGAGAGAGAGAGAGAGAGAGAGAGAGAGAGAGAGAGAGAGAGAGAGAGAGAGAGAGAGAGAGAGAGAGAGAGAGAGAGAGGGAGGATGTTCCTGCTGAAATTCCAGATGAATGGAGATGTGTGGTCTACTGTGAGCTAAACTGTCACCATAATCACTAGTACTGTGAGAGAGGAGTTATCCTCGGTGGACTTAAAGTAGTAGTACGTCGGTTCTGACAGTAGAGCCCAGAGGACAGCAGTGTGTCACACACAGCGTCACGGATCCGCCCTGTAAATAACACGCTGAGGGCCGCAGAGAAAGGGAGGCAGGGGGAATCAGTGAGTTA
>NC_135218.1:16231063-16241063 GCF_052324685.1 Brachyhypopomus gauderio | reverse complement strand
CTAGACACGCAGAGGAAAAGTGAAATGCCATGAATAATTCAGACCTCAAAAAGTCCATGTGATCTAAACATGAATAAAAAGATGTGTTATTAGCATAACAACCCAGAGGTTCTGGGCTGCGGGCGGGTTCGGCCCGTCACTCACCTGCGGGCGGGAACGAAGGAGAAGTGAGCAGCTGCGTTGGGGGAGAAGTTGCGTGGGCTGTCCAGGGGGCTGCTGCCTGCAACACAGAACGAGAGCAAACTATTAGCTACTGGCATTCACAGCTGGACATGTTGCTACAATCTCACCCTTAAAATAATCTCAGATTGTTCTCTCTTTACCACATTCACTTTTTAAAATCAGCTTTGGGGGGAAATGGAGAAACGTCAGTTGCGGCTGGAAAGGGTTCCTTGGTTTCTAATTTATTTCTCCAATTTATTTTGCTTTGCTATAATTCAACTCTCAAAAACTGATTACAGACCAGAAGTTAAACAGTGCATGCGACAGATCTAATATAGTTATCAAGTGGACTACTGTTGTGTGACAGAAAAGGCTTGTGTGCATAATTTGTAGGGCACTAGAAATCTACAATAAGCTCTCTAAGCTATCAATTAACAACAGACTAATAGCCAAAAAGCTCTGGGGAGTATGCCCCATAAACTGACGGAGCGGGGTCAGCGCACACTGAAGTGCATAGTGTGAAGAGGTCGTCAACTTCCTGCAGAGTCAATCACTACAGACATCCAAACTTCATGTGGCCTTCAGATTAGCTCAAGAACACTGTGCAGAAAGCTTCATGGAATGGGTCTCCATGGTTGAGCAGCTGTATCCAAGCCATACATCACCAAGAGCAATGAAATGCGTTGGACGCAGTGGTGTAAAGCACGCCGCCACTGGACTTTAGAGCGGTTCTCTGGAGTGACGAATCTCTTCTCCATCTGGCAATCTGATGGACGAGTCTGGGTTTGGTGGTTGCCAGGAGAACGGTACTTGTCTGACTGTATTGTGCCAAGTGTAAAGTTTGGTGGAGGGGGGATTATGGTGTGGGGTTGTTTTTCAGGAGCTGGGCTTGGCCTTCCTTTCATGTTAGTTGCAGTGAAAGGAACTCTGAATGCTTCAGCATACCAAGACATTTTGGACAATTCCATGTTCCCAACTTTGTAGGAACAGTTTGGAGCTGGCCCCTTCCTCTTCCAACATGACTGTGCACCAGTGCACAAAGCAACGTCCATAAAGACATGGATGACAGACTCCAGTGTGGATGAACTTGACTGGCCTGCACAGAGTCCTGACCTTAACCCAATAGCGGAGTGGAGACTGAGAGCCAGGCCTTCTCGTCCAACATCAGTATGTGACCTCAAAAATGCACTTCTGAAAGAATGGCCATAAATCCCCATAAACACATTCCTAAACCTTGTGGACAGCCATTCCAGAAGAGTTGAAGCTGGGGGGGGGGGGGGGGTATGGACACAAAATCCAACTTCTCTTGCTCAAAGCAGTTTTGAATTCTCAAAACAGAAAAAAAATACTGCCCACACTGGACCAAAGACTGTTTAAATGCTTAATTCCTGGTATTTTGCAAACAGAATACAGATCCAGGCATCATTAATCAAGTCAGTCAATTTGAGCAGTGGGGAGCTCCAACACCCAACTGCGTACCAACAGTGGGGTCACGCCCCCTGTGCATTCATTATAGATTTGCCAACCGGCCCATGCCAAATCTTACATATTAATGAGTGCATAATTCTGTCAGAAAGTGTACATGAACAGCTGTGCACAGCTGGACTGGGAGACAGAAGGTGGGTCTGCCACGGAAAAGCGTTCAACGGAAAAGCGTTCATTTAAAAACGAGCCCAGGCACAGAGGGACCATTATTAAGGGGAGGAGATGATTCCCTGGCTACACAGGCGTGCTGCAGGGGTGGGCAGAGTGGTCATTTCTCATAGTGAGCTATAGTGAAAGTCAAACTGAGGATGTGGCCATGTGGAGGAACACATGGGGAGATGTCTACTACTCTACACGCTGCTGAAACCCAACAATGGTGTACAAATCATGGCGTATAACTAATTTGAGCCTTAACAACATTTATATTTTCCATATACAGTGTCTACAACACTGAAAGAATATTAATGCAGTATTTGTGATAACTGAATGTTACGAATAATCATCTTTTTTTTTTTACAAAAACGGCCCCACGGTTGTGTTCTGAGACAACAGACCGCATCCAATCACCACACCGCCTCTGATGAAACCGACAAAGGAAAAGGAATTTATCCTTAAGAGCAACAATGATGTATGAAGAGAACAGATTTTATATTATATATATAGTGAGTTGTTTTCAATTAAATGTAGAAACACAAGAAGTAGTGCAACAACATGAAAGAATGAAACTATGAAGGAATGAAAGAAATGAAACAAACGTAGCGTAACACAACCTCCTAAAGGTGCTGTGTGAGTTGTGAAGAACGGCGTCTCCGTTGGTAAGTGAGAGCTGAAGCGTATGCAGCGTGGCCCGCTCCATCAGGTCTGCTGACACAACGGCGCGCTAGCTGGTGTTTAGCACAACACAGCAGCTAACGCACACCACTGTTCCACATCAAGAGCCCACTGCTAATGAACTGTGGGTGTGCCAACAGGTACGGCACTAGTGTGGGGAACTGGAGGCCAGTCTGACACACCTGCACATACCCGTCAGCAGCCTAGAGTGGTGGTATGCTCATCCTTCTCATATCTCAGATTTTTGTAACACAATTTTCTCAAATGTGCCAAAATATCCATCTGTCCATTTACCCCTCTTCCCATCCTCCATTTACCCCTCTTCCCATCCTCCATTTACCCCTCTTCCCATCCTCCATTTACCCCTCTTCCCATCCTCCATTTACCCCTCTTCCCATCCTCCATTTACCCCTCTTCCCATCCTCCATTTACCCCTCTTCCCATCCTCCATTTACCCCTCTTCCCATCCTCCATTTACCCCTCTTCCCATCCTCCATTTACCCCATTTCTCTACCTTTCCCGTCCTAGTTTAAGATCTCGTGTTCCTGGTTCGTCACCTGCAGGGCGCCGGTCACGTACTACACAAGGTCGCGCGCATGCATCACAAAACTGTGTGATGAGTCATGCAGAGACTCCTGTCATATCTGGTGCTCAGGTGTAATGATCCTGCTCCCATCAGGACCTTCAAATCAGACACTAATGTGTCTGGAGTCATTCTGGGTGAGGAGGAGTGAATTTAAAGCTGCCCAACACACGGACTGCTTGGTTGCACATGGGGATGTTCTGATCACAAAATCAAAAAAGCGGAATGAACACACACACACACACACACACACACACACACACACACACACACACACACACACACACACACACACACACACACACACACACACACACACACACACACACACACACACACGCTTGGAAGGGCTGCTGGTGTGTGTGGCGGTGTTTTCCTGCAGTGTATTCACCACCTGTTTCAGTCTCTTCCTCACTCACTCTCCAAGCGGCTTGTACACATGACGCTGTGTGTAGGAGAACACAAAACGTTCATTCTTATTTCCTGTGTTTGTGTGTCCTCTCCATGCACATGTAGGTGTGACACACACACGCTCACGGTTAATCCATTGATATGGTGATGACGTGACTGGCAGTGAAAAGGTTAAATCAGATGGATTAGGAAAGTGTGGGAGATGGCAGCTCTGCACAAACTCACTTTTCCACACGCGGAGAAAGTGGAGATTGTTCTGCTAAATGTCAGTTGTCAAACTATTCAGAATGCCTCTCCAAATCACGAGAGAGACCTGCCAGAGTTATTCCAGCCTATATGAGTCACACTACAGCGCCCCATAAGATAAATGACATTATTGTTACCATGGAGATTTTAATAAATGAACAGCACATAACATTCTGACATTTGTTTTAGATTTATTTATCTGCAATTCGATAAGGGACTTAGATCACATTATTCTACTTAATTGCATTTTATGTTTATTCTTCTAATTATTGTAGTAGTATTGCCATTTTATTACATTATTTTATTGTTTTCCTCTATTATTTTAACAAATATTTGTCATTTTATTATTTGATGTTTTCTTCTATTTATTCTGTATAGCACTTTGTATGTATGAAAGGTGCTATACAAATAGAGAATATTATTATTACATACTCTCTTTTTCTCTTTTACCAGGATGTCCGTGTAGTGGTGAATTAGGTATTTTACCAGGATGTCCGTGTAGTGGTGAATGAGGTATTTTACCAGGATGTCCGTGTAGTGGTGAATGAGGTATTTTACCAGGATGTCCGTGTAGTGGTGAATGAGGTATTTTACCAGGATGTCCGTGTAGTGGTGAATGAGGTATTTTACCAGGATGTCCGTGTAGTGGTGAATGAGGTATTTTACCAGGATGTCCGTGTAGTGGTGAATGAGGTATTTTACCAGGATGTCCGTGTAGTGGTGAATGAGGTATTTTACCAGGATGTCCGTGTAGTGGTGAATGAGGTATTTTACCAGGATGTCCGTGTAGTGGTGAATGAGGTATTTTATCAGGATGTTCGTGTAGTGGTGAATGAGGTATTTTACCAGGATGTCCGTGTAGTGGTGAATGAGGTCTTGGCAGTGTGGGAGACGTGCTGGATGTCACTATCAGGCTCTTCCTGTTGCTGGTGCGACAACTGCAAAAAAGAAACACAAATGCAGATATAAATACTCACCTCAAAGTCACACTGAACTGAGCACACAAGGACATATGCTTCGTCTATTTGATATATATATATATATATATATATATATATATATATATATATATATATATATATATATATATATATATCTTACCACAGCTAATTAGTGAATCATGTAAACGTTCAATTTTCCAAGTGGATCAGAAGCACCTAGAATCTAAAAGCAGCCCATTCAGTCCTCTCACTCCTGACAGACAGTTTAGGAGGATCAAAGGTATGACTAATAGCCCATCTCTGTCATGCTGTCTGCAATGGTAGAGTTGTCTTCAGAGCGGAGAGAGGAGGAGAAAGCTCCTCCCAGCCTGAACTCCAGCCGCTTTAATCTCAACATCTCTCTCCAGCTGCTCGAATACGACTCACTGCATTCACACTGGACTTCTGAATGTGGAACAATTTCGCAAAGAGTAGCAGGTTGCAGTTGGACAGAAAGGCTGTATACTTAATGCCGTCTACACACACACACACACACACACACACACACACACACACACACACACACACACACACACACACACACACACACACACACACACACACACACACACACACACACACACACACACACACACACACACACACACACACACACACACCAAGAGCTGACATTGGGGAGGAAAGAGGGAGACAGAGGCAGAGGGAGGGAGAGAGAGAATGAGAGAGAGAGAGAGAGAGAGAGAGAGGAGGAAAAACAAGAAAGCAGTTGGCCAGTGCTGTAGAAGCTCTGTAAGAGGCACTACAGTACATGAAGGCTTTTCCACCTTCACCATTCTATAGGTCTCTCTTTGCTAAATCAAGCAATTTCACAGTAGCCACAGAGGTGCCATATCTAATATTTCTGCTGTAAAATTTTCAATTGCTCTGCAAGTTCACAATTCTGGCTACCAAAACATCCCCGACAGTAAAATCAAAGACTTGCAGACAGAATGCATTTTGCCCAGGAAAACATGCGCACACACACACATGTACACACACTCGCAGTTAACAAATCAAAAACCTGACATGTTTTAAAGGGCATGTTCTTCACTGCGTGTGTTCCACATAAACATAGACACGGTGCAAATAACTGGTGACCAGGGCCTGGCCCTCAGAGAAGATAATGGTGCCGAAAACACTTTGCAAGAGGAATGTCGTCAGATTTTCTAGCGAGAGAGCCGCATTCATTAAAACACCAACCCGTCGTCAGAAATAATGGTGAAAATAAATAAACAGTAGTTGAAAGCCCAGGCACATCTACATACTAATAGCGTGAGCAGCTGTGGGGAGTTCAGGGGCGTGAGATGAAAGCTATGCCTTAATTACAGTAATCCAGGAGAGCATTGCATCTCCTAGCATCTAAATACGAAGACGTGTTGAATTCATTGTGGACGCTGGTTTTTCATTTTCACTCGAGGCTTATCATTTAAATGATTTGATGTTATTTGAGTTTATACAGGTTCGCTTTAATAATTTCACACATGGATTTATTTAGGTTTTGTAGAATTTGTTTAGCTATGGATGTAAAACAAGAATGATTAAGAAGCCGTGGCACAAACAGCTAATGAGACTGGGGAGTGCAGTGTATTCCTAGTCTGGCTCTAGAACTGGTGTCTGTTGGTTTGGGATTACTGTGATCTTAGTCTTTGGCCTTTTCTATGCATTTGTTATTGTAAAGAGTATGTTACTGGTTGTCATGGTGATGTCAAATGTAGTCTAATACCTGAACAGGGGACATGTGTACTAAAGAAAAACGTGCTCATCTAAGCGTGGATTCATGTGTTCAGTGGGGAGGTCTTAAGATTTCTACAAGTCCATCACCCAATACTGCTGCCTGGCAAAAGCTACAACTCAATGTGTACGTACACACACACACACACACACACACACACACGCTCTTATAAGCTATCCCTGATCGGGCGGACTACACAGGTTTATGGCTTTCTTGTCGTAGGCTGCTAGGTGTGTGTGAAGCTGTAGTCTACAGACCAGATCCAGACGGGGGTTTTGCTACAGGTCCAGTGTGCGAGTGTTCTGGCTGACAGGACTACGGACAAGACAGAGCAGAGCTGCCATCCACAAGCCTAATGTCACACTGCCGTGACCCCCTCCCTCTGCCTGCTCACATTCATACAGAGGCCCTCACTGAGCTACTGTGAGCAGCGAGTCAGATGACTGCACTGGGCACAGAGATGCAAGCACAGCCCCCTGGGGGAGCAGCTCTGCTTTAAGCCATATGCCAGCGCCGTCACAAGCACAGGCGGAAGAAACCATTAAAACTGAGAACACACAACCAACATATAGCACTGCATATTAGCAGATGGTCAGACACATTCGTTTACACACACACACACAGGAAAAGCACGTGGTTTGTAAACACAACAGTGTGTTTTATATAGAATGAAGAAAGTTCCATAATTGTCTTTTCCGTTTATCATGAGATCAATGATTAAACGCTTCAGTTTTTCCCAGGAAACAGAGTCATTTGTGTGGCGAGGCCACCAGGTGTCGGGGAGCTGAGCGGCGTAATTGCAGCTAACGGATGAGACGAGCCTATTAACACCCAGCGCTCCAATTACACACAAGCACCTGCTGGGGCAGCTTCTTCTCTCAGCACCGCAAACTGGCTCAGTTTAAAACCACCAACAGGCGGTCAAACCCAACACCCCCCCAATGCACACTGTTCCTGCATCACACACTGGGCCCCAACACCCCCCCCCCCCAACACACACTGTTCCTGCATCACACACCAGGACCCAGTTTCAGGTTCAAAGTGAAATACAACACATTAAAGCCCAAGAGGTATACATTATATATATATATATATATATATATATATATATATATATACACACACACACACACACACATATACACACACTATATATATTCCTCTTATATATACACACACTTTGTTTTAAATCCATTACAGCCATTTTCCATTGGAAGAGAAATAGGAAAATAATATAATGAAATTTATTGAAGGTATAATGAAAGTTGTGAAGCAGCCCACAAACAATCAAATACAACCTCCATCAGTCTGCACAGGGCTACAGTGTTACAATACTACAGGGCTACAGTATTACAATACTACAGGGCTACAGTGTTACAATACTACAGGGCTACAGTATTACAATACTACAGGGCTACAGTGTTACAATACTACAGGGCTACAGTGCTACCCGTCTATGTCACCGAACTACAGTGGCAACCATCTGTGTGCAATCACACATTGAGCGAGTGCCATTAAGGCAGAGGCTGCCTCCCTCCGATGGCTAAGTGGCTGTATTGAATGGTGGAGCTGGGATAGTGAAAAAGGGAGAAGAAGAGAGGAATCGATTCTCCGTTCTTGTGTCATCAGGAGAGGAGCGAGTGCAAACTGCATAATTGATTTAGGAAATCGCTTCTGCAGGACTCAAACACGTCTGCTTACATACACACATATGCACACAGGAGCATGTGAGCACAACATCCACACGAATGCTCCGCCCAACGGGTCATTATAACGAGAATCACCCAGAGAAGTTACACCATGTGTGCTATAAATATGGCAGCACAGCAAACAGAGCAACAGCACTGACAGCTGTTAAGGGTCAGGCTGAACTAGTGAGATACTAAACTAGTGAGATACTAAACTAGTGAGATACTAAACTACTGAGATACTAAACTACTGAGGTACTAAACTACTGAGATACAGCTTTCTGCTGTGTTCTCACATTAGTTCCACCGTCCTGCAACTCATTTATCAGAACTGATTATACACTCTCTGATCGGTTCATCTGAAATATCTACCGTGCAGGTGCTGCGGTGCTCAGTGTCTCATCGTATGATTGCTCCTGGCTGGATATTTTTGGGTGGCTTACCGATCTCCACCTAGCCAGGAGGTTTGTGTAAGAACTCCAGCAAGACTGCGGTGTCTGGGACACCTGTGCCAGCAGGACGCCCACATCTCTGCTGCTCGCGTGTCCGCTCCACTTCTCTGGTGGAAATCTTCCACCATCCAGATAATGTGGATAGGACAGAAGGGCCAGAGGACGCATGAGGTCAGACGGGCTACACACTCTACCTGCACCTGGAGGACCTGGACGTAGGTGTATCCCTAATAAACTGGCCAGCGAGTGTAAATACAAGGTGTACAACGTGGGTGTGTAGGGCTGTGTGTCACGCACTGCTGTGCACTGCACACATCTGTGATCGACTAAGACTGAAATAGAAAACAAATTTAGTTGAAGTAAATACAGTGTTAGCTGGCAGAGAGCCAGCAGAGGAGAGAATGGAGCCGCTAGCTTAACGTCTGAGGCTGCAACACTCCAGCACTGTTCTTGATTAAGTTATTAATTTCACGCTATATCAAAATCTATCCAACACCAGCTTCAGTTACCCATGTGACAGACCACAATGAGTGTGAGAGAACGAGGGAGTGTGTGGTATGGTGTGTGTTTAAGGTCAGAGCTCACTCATGTTCCAGAGTGTACATGGTGGTCCACACACACACACACACACACACACACACACACACACACACACACACACACACACACACACACACACACACACACACACACACACACACACACACACACACACACACTCCACAGAGCTCATTAATAATGTAGACCCCCTCATCTGCTTAGAGGGGTAGATGGGTGTGTAGAAGAAAGAGAGATGGTAAAATGAGAAAGAAAAGACTGGCAATCTGGTGCCATTCTCCCTACATTACAGATAAAAGCAGCCTCTCTGCCATCATACCAATAAAGCTTCTTTGTAGCTTTGCTGACTTGATGTCTAAAATGGACCAAATGGACATGAAGCTTCTACATCTCCCTCTAAATGCCCTGCTGAATTAAAAGCAAGACCGAATGAAATTTAAGTCAGACGTACATAGAAAATGAGAACGCATATGAGGCCCTGCTGCATGTGGGCATATCAGCGATGTCGGCTGTCGGACTGAGACTGGTCTATGTAAAGCTAAGAGGAAGAAGCAGTGAAGTGTGCAATGTGAGTGAAATGTTGATGAAGACAGAATGAACAGGAGAGGAAGATGAGCAGAGCGGCCAGGGGAGCTGATAACCATAATGAGCTGCAGACAATAAGTCAAGCCCATTTGGGTTCCAACATGGCTGACAAAGGGAATTAGGGAAGATGTGCTTTGACTGCCAGGGGTTCCTGTGCAGCAGACCGGACGCACCTGCATCTAACCTAAACTCATCAAAGAACTCAGTCATCAGCCAACTGGCCTTAATGTGTGGCCCTGTCTACACCAGGTACATACGATCAGCACGGCTGCACCTGTTCACACACA
>NC_135218.1:16113563-16228563 GCF_052324685.1 Brachyhypopomus gauderio | reverse complement strand
AGAGACAGAAAGGAAGGGTGTGAGTTAGTGACTTCACGCTTGAATTAGTCATGCATAATTCAGTAATGGTTAATCCAGTTGGGGCGGATGCTAGCCGCTAGCAGTAGCGCTGACCCTCTGCTGACAGACACAGTCGTCCTGGAGGTAGAGACTCCGTCTCCAGTCATGCAGGTCAACTTGGCGTGCTACAGTAAAGATAAATTAGGAGACTGCTACCTGCACAGAGAGAAACCAGCGAACGCAAAAGCCTGAGTGCTGTGAGGAGGTGAAATAACGTGTGTGTGTGTGTGTGTGTGTGTGTGTGTGTGTGCGTGCGTGTACGGCTTGAAGTCACAGCACAGGAGGGCCTGACGGGGGAGAATGGCAGCATGACCCGACGCTTCAGTGAAGGGTACGTTCATCGCATCTTCTGGAAAAGTGCTGCAGTGCAAGATGAAAAAGCTTTTGAAGTGAGAAAGCTGCGATGAATGGAATGTGCTTTTTGAAGCACAGGTTTGGAGACAAACCAGCAGATCAGCTTGCAGGACAGTCTCACATGGGCTTTGAAAGGGGCGGGGTGGAGCGTGGGTGGAGCGTGGGTGGAGCGTGGGTGGAGGACTCGCAAAACTGCACCACACTGGAAAGAACTAGCAATACTTTTTTTTCCTGCAATGAATATCATGATTTGACCTCATCAGATAACTTGAACAGCTCTATATTGCAAGAATCAATCATTCTTGAATAAAGGGGGGGGGGGGGGGGGGGGGGGGGGTATATATCTACATTATATCTGCATTAAATAGAAAAATAATTAATAACCTGAAAGATTACCTTTACTCCGAACTCTAAACTGTAATGATATACAAATGTTTTCAACACACCAAACACAAAGCAGGCGAGTGCAGTGTCTAGTCCTCTGTAGTGATATGGGGAAATTGGGTAGTTTAGTAGTTTAATCCACTGGTTGACTCTCCATGACACCATTTTGTTCATACAATACTCTTGTATCAGTCCAGGCTTAAGTCAATGATCCAAAATGTCATGATATTAATAATGCATGTTGCTTGCCCTAAAATAGGGGCTCATGTGGGAATGAAGACAGGTGTCTAGGAGGGATTACAGGAGGTTGCATCTCTGTACACCAGCTTAAAGCAGTGTTCAACCAAATGAGCTTCATTATCACCCTTAAACTGGACTCAGTAATATCAGACCTCCCTTACAGGTTAGACATGGAGAATGAAAACAGAGTTCTAGCGTGCCAAATCTGATTCCTGATTTCATGTGCCGACAGTGAAGGTCCTGCGACAGGACTACTGACAGGACTACTGACGGGACTACTGACGGGACTACTGACGGGACTACAGTCGGGACTACTGACGGGACTACAGTCAGGACTACTGACAGGACTACAGTCAGGACCACTGACGGGACTACTGACGGGACTACTGACGGGACTACAGCACAGACGCACTGCTGCTGGAGGGATGGGCTACGTGGCCCTTCTTAAACACCTACATGGACTTTACGCAACAAAAGGTTTAACTAATGAGGGCAGGGTGATACATTAGTGTAAAAGGCTAAAGAGGCAGAGTGATGATCAACATGAGCCTGCGGTTGTCACAAAACTAAAAGGCGTGTGGTTAACACTCTGACGGCCATGCTGACACTCAACAGGGAGGAGGAGGGCAGGGAGCGAGGAGAACACCACACAGCTCCTTACCTCCAGAGGAAGGGGTTGAGGTTGGCTCCTGCCCCCTGGGGCAGGCCCAGAGCCGGGGCAGAGGCTGGCCCGGGGGCAGACGTGGACTCCTCCACCCCCCCACAGGACGGAGGAAGCAGAGAGGAGGGGGAGGAGGTGGGGGTGAGGAGGCGCTGGAGGAGGCTGCTGTTGCCATGGCAACGGAACTGCGCAGCCGGCCGGATTCTGGTGAGCGAGCAGGGTGATGTGGAAGGAGAGGTGAGCGAAGGAAAACATTCGCTGGTCTCACACACACACACACACACACACACACACACACACACACACACACACACACACACACACACACACACACACACACACACACACACACACTGACTGTTTCTGTGCGTGTGTTTGTGCAAGCGCATCTCTCTCCATTTACTGTGTAATGACATCCATTTGCAGTGTGCTTAAAGACATAATGACCCATGCTAATGAGCTCGGTAGTTCATAAACATGATTACGCTCTAAGCTCCAAGGCTCGCGAGTGTCCACAAGCGTCCACCGCACCGCTGTCCCTCATAAAGCCAAAGGGGTGAAATCAAATGGCCAGCAAGTGAGGTCCCTAACGCACCAGTAGTCATACGCTTACCGCACGCCCGTGTTAAACTCCGATTGGGCCGACCAATCACGGCGCTCCGTCATGAGGAAAGAACTCAACGTACATGCCTGCATGTTCCCACAGTAACCTGAGTGAGAGGCGGCTCCGATCTGGAGCTGTTAATGTGAAAGTAAAACAAGCCGGTATCCTAGTGAAAGGTTTGAGACACAAAGGGAGAAGATAAAAGAGAAAAAGATAAAAGGAGAATAAAACCAGATGACTGAGAATGAGAATGAGAGACAGACAGAGAGTAAAAGACAGACAGGCAGCGTCACGCAGACAGGCAGTGTGTGAGATCTCTAGAAGGCTACACACATCACCACAGCTGCTGCAGTTTTGAGCCCAACAGACTGCGTGGTCTCGGTCTCATTCTGTCAGAGGTATTCAGAAAGCTGGGCTCTCAATCATCCCCCCTCACACTTTAGTCTACAACCTTCTCTTCATGCCTCACAGAACAACAGGTTCACAAATACCGTCCCAGCTCAGCGGCTCATTCTGTACCTTCCTGGAGATTTCACACGCGTCAAATCTGACTGCCAATTCAGTTCAAAATCAACACTTGTCATAAAATGTGGGAAATGACTAAAATGATTACTGACAAACACTACTGCTCAAATCTGACGGTCTGAGCTAGACACACAGCCCATTTAATGTGACTGGCTTCTCCTACTGTCCATGTATTGATTCTAGAATAAATGGCGGGGGGGGGGGGGGTTTAAATCACACATCACTCACTACTCTGCCGCTTTCCAGGCTGGTGCTCTTCTGGCTGCAGCCAATCAGCACTGCTGGACATGCGAGCAGCCAAGCAGCATATGGCTGGGTGCACCGTCCACACAGGATGCACTCTCAGCACAGCTGGCCTGGCCAGGGTGTGCCGGTCTGGGCAGAGCTGGGAGCGTGGCTAGGGGTCTGGGCACCACAGTCTGGAACTTCAGGGTGATCAGACAGAGGACAATGAAGCTGAACTAACGTCACTCAACACAGCCTTCCTCTTGCTCTCTGCCTCTCCTTCACACACACACACACACACACACACACACACACACACGAACACACACACGAACACACACGAACACACACGAACACACACGAACACACACCATGTGCCATCATGTTTATGAACAAGAGCTCAGATTTATTATAACGGGTATAATGAAAATCCACTACTTTGAAGATACGTTTTCTCTAAATATCACTGCATACAGGTCAACACACAGACTCCAACCTCTACATCTAGCTGAGATCCTGAGGCTCTTACTGTAAGTGCAGGCTGGGCGCTCCTGTTCTGTCTCTCATTTTCTTCATGGCAGGGGTGGTGTGAGGGGCCCGGGGGGCCACGCTGGACTCAACACCAGCCAGACTGACTCAGGTCACTGCTGCACGAGGACCAGGAGCAGCAGAGCCAGAATAACCGGACCAGTGCGTGTGATGACGGAGACAGCCCAGTATCACAGCCACCACCTGTGGCAATGACCTCCAACATTTAGCAGGCTTTAGAAGTTGTTCACCACACCACGCTAAAAATGTATAACCACACAGCGCTTCAGCACTGATCCGTGTGTCCGGGGGGAAACCTTGGTAAGCAGCAGGGATCTGAGACGAGCGGATCTGGGCTTCTAAAAGCAGCCCGGGCCTGGCTTTCGTCAGGAGAGATATCCAACAGCTATTTGTCCAGACACAATATCAGAACAACATGGCCTGTATCCATGAGATCTTGCTGGTTCATAACCACTGCATCCATTTCATCATCCCACCCACCTCCAAAAAAAAAATAAATAAAAATAAAAAATAATCCGCAGTCTAGCAAATAAGAAAAAAAAGAGTTCAAGTTTCTGAATAAGCGAGAGTGGGGCTGAAGAAAAGAGCAGTGAAGGAGAGCGAACAACACTAATGCTGCCGATATCTTCCTCTCCCCTCAGTGTCTTAGCCCATCTGACACCCACGCTCCCATTAGGAAGAGGGCATATCTCCCCGGGGTGGGGGTGTTGGGGGGGGGTGCAGCTGTCGCCCACTGCTCACAGTATCCGTCTCTGTCCGAGTGGAGCAGAAGGACCTCGCAGTGGCCTCTCCTGTTCCAGCCTAAGCTGTGGGCTGTGGGCCAAGTGTAAGACAATAGGCAGGATCAACAAGAAGCTCCAAGCTGACCACTGTAGCACAAAACAGCCTGATTACAGCACCGACGCTCACTACAAGAGTAACGTAATTACAACCACACATGATCTATTGCTCCGTATGATAAATGTGTGTATACACACACACGCTAACACACACGCACACACACACACGTGTGTGTATTGCTCACTGATTGACACTGAGGAGGAAAATACAAGGTTTGATTCGATTAGAGTCATTTCTCTGGATCTAGGAGCCTTTGAAATAAGTGAACCCAGTGTGGGTTCTGCACTGTGGGTAATGAGGAGTTCTACAGTAGCTGACCCAACACCAGTACTCTACGCCACTCCGACAGCACAAAGACAGACAACACATCATTATCAGTACCACAAATACAGGAATACTCTGCATGCCTACCGGTGCCCTACGTACAGCCAGTAGATAGCGCTGTAAAAACATCCAGCAGGACACTGGGAGGCACGTGTCGGTGATGGTGCTGCCTCCCTCATAAGGATACAGCACACATCCGTGGTAAAAATAGGACAGCAGACGGTGTCCTAACGGGTCCACGGTGGCAGAGATACTCAGCTGTCGGAGCAGGCATCCCGCTAACCTTTGACCCCGTGACCCCGCAGCTCTTACCTAGTGAGATAGCAACTCCATTGCGACTGCATAATTTAAACAGGTAACATTACTTCATGTTGCCAGTGGGTCCCTAGTCCATATAGGTGTTTTTACTATATAGTCCACTCAATGTTTTATAATGCACTGTGTAATAAATCAATTTAATGTATTATGCTACACTACAATGAATTATATAACTAGTATTAACAAAATATATTGTGCTGAGATATCGTCTCGATTCATCCTCCTCATGGACATCTGATCATGAATCCTATACGTATGATTAATGTATATGCATAAAGGTGAATGTTTACATGGTCATTTATGTTTGAAAATATAAAATGTACATAATGCTTACTGGATTTAGGTCCCTTCTGATATGAAACGTCATGAAAAAAACATTTACTTACTTCTAATTCATAAACTAATAATTAATACTTTCATAAATTCATAAATGCTATTAAGATAAATAGGCATAAGTATCATCATCATCACTAAGTGCTCTCAAGACCATGTCTGGTATGTCAGGAGGTCGTGTACCACATCCCACAGGTGCAGTGTCTCTCACAAATGGCTTCTCTTCTCTCAGTGAAACATTCCTAGCATCGCATCAATCTGAAACTCATTACCAACATGGAATCATCAGCGCTACTGATCACTACCTGTTGCAGACTTAGTTCATGTCATTGGTGCTCAGTTCAGAGTGGGCATGTCATCAATAAGACATTGAGGAAACAGAGATGGCTGGTAAGAAACTGGGTACTTACAAACTGCCTCTTCGTGGAAGGCTTAGCTCCTTCTGCAAAAGAGAAAATGTAATCTCATTATAATTGTGACAATGTTATCAGACATGACATGGAAAGAAACCAAAACACTTTTCAACACGTCAACATCCTTTAAGAAGTGACATTTAATAGGTGACATTTGGGTCATTAAACGGAAACATGAAACTTCCATTAACCACTAGGGGGCCCTGTCGGTGAAGTTGGTTTATGGCTGCAATCATTATGTCACAGTTAGAACAAAATTGAAGGGCTTCACAACAGTAATGTAAGGTGCCTCACTATTATTACTTAAGTTGTTAGTTCCATGTTGAAAAGGTGGAGAAAGCTTTGTTCCAGTATGTAACATAATGAAGTTGTCCGCACACATAAAAACACAGATCCTAAGGTTATTCTACATGGAAGCCACTAGGTGGCAGAGCAGTATCATAGAGATCCATTTATAACCATCTAGAGCACATTCTGAACATACTGAAGTACTGTTATTTCTTAAGGACTTTGAAAATACTGATGGAGCGAAGAGATGTGAAGAGATATGCGCATTAAAAACAACACAGACCTCAAAAGACATGGACACACCAGCGTGTACGAACACATGCGACGGCACTCACACACACGGCCGATCTTTTGTAAGACCTGGACTGTTGACAAAATGACACAAGGTCAAGCAGCCTGAGAGTGAGGGAAATATTTATGGGAGCATAAACACAATACAGTACAGACACGCACAGTCACCAACGTCATCACTACCTAAAATATGCATGCCCATGATAACTCATAAAAACGTACACAATTACCCTTCAGAAAAATATCTGGAGCATGTAGAGAACTTGGATTTGGGCTTTCAGTATGGTAAAGAAGTCGACGACTGTTGACATGCCAAGAGAGTTCTCGAGGTCATGTTGCCTACAGCAACAGTGCCCACCTTTTCCCTTCTCTTCGGTAGACACACAGAGTATCAGAGTGTCTTGCATAATGTACACCTAGTATTGCACCAGAGCCAATGAAACCATGAGCCATTAGCCACAAAAGGAGCCATTTGTTTCGATTAGAGCACGTGTTCATAAGAGCAGTCCTCCATTATCTGTGTGGGTGGGTGTGCAGAGGTCATTCATGTAGTGACATTCGTAATTAAAACCAGGGAACTCTAATACACTGCACATGAGATAAAAAAAAAATTAATAAAAACACACACACACACACGCACACACACACACACACACACACAAATGAGTGGCTACTTTATATATTCTTTTAGAGGAGGTAGGTATTAGTCTGAAATACAACATCCATTTCAAAGCAGATTCACATTTCATACTTTAGAACATTAAAACATTCTGAAATGGAATAATGGAATCACAGAATGGAATGGGAGCCAATTACCTTTGTAAACATGATGGATGTAGAATGGAAAAACAACACTGCTGTCCAGAGCTATGGGGCAAGTAGCACTGTGTAGCATTCTCCATCTCATTTAGAATGACAAAGTGCGTGTGATCTGCGTTTGTCTGGGTGGCGCATGTCAGAATGAAATAATAAGTAAATAAAGTAATAATATAAATTTTTATTTGAAGCCATAAACATTTAATACGCTGTAAAGCGGACATTTCCTTTAAACCTCTCTATTCATCCACAGAAAGTGTTTCAGTATAGACCACAAACCACCAACCAAATACCAAACGTAAGAAAAGGTTGACTGATGGGGAGAAAGAGTGAAAGGTAGAAGAGTGTAGGAGTTTGGGTGACGGTGACGGACAGAAGTTCTCTCTCTCCGTGGCGTATGCAGGCACAAGTCTACTCCAGGATCCTTCAAGTCCTCCTGAGCTACCCGCAGAACACCAGCACAGCATCTTCTCAAAATGCACACGTAGCAGAACGCCAGCCCACATTTTAATTAGCCGCTCAGCCAATAGTGGCCTGATATGGCAGCTGGCTGAATTTACGGGAGCTTTTGTCCTTCATTTTTAAAGTACGGAGATCGCCTTCCGTCAGCACCATCTAATCACCCACGTCTGCTGCGCGCGCGCACACACACACACACACACACACACACACACACACACACACACACACACGCACACATACACACACACACGCACACATACACACACACACACACACACACACACACACACACACACACACACACACACACACACACGCACACGCACACACACACGCACACATACACACACACACGCACACATACACACACACACGCACGCGCACGCGCACACGCGCACACACGCACGCACACGCACGCACACGCACGCGCACGCACGCGCACGCACACGCACGCACACGCACGCACGCGCGCACGCGCGCACGCGCACACACGCACACACGCACACACGCACACACATTCTGTTCTAAAGTCTGCACATCCATGACAGAGCTAGGCCTACGTCACAGATGGAAAGAATGATGTTTTTTAAAAACAGATAATAGAGAAGGTGACTACTGAAAACACTACATGAAAGCCAATGAACTAATGCACCAATGTCATTGCACGCACACACACACACGTTATACCACCATGTCTGTGGTTTTGATGAACTTTTCATTAACTAGGCATTGCTCAGAGCACTGTAAGGCTCTTCCTCCAGCCCCCAGGACTCTCCGTCGTGGTGTTGTAGCTCCAGAATCACTGGCAGAATGATTGGGTTGATGGTTGATTGATGAAGAAAAGCCCAGAATGATTGGGTTGATGGTTGATTGATGAAGAAAACCTCAGAATGACTGGGTTTCTGCCAAGCTCCAGCACATGAGAAGCACACAGTATCTCCCAATCTACCAAAACATTAAAAAGACTGTAATAATCTCCCAGAAGGATTCACAAAGAACTGAGAGATCTCTGCTCAGACAGACTAATTATCTGAAGCTACAGAGGGTGTAGTCTGCAGGACTAGCAGCTGTCCCATGTGTGCACATATACATGCGCGCCAACGTGCATATACACACGCTCACGTGTGCGCGCACACAGACTGTGTGTCAAGGTTCCATCAATGCCATGGGCTAAAAGGCTTGGCAATGAAATTAGCCAGAGTGACAGTTTGGAGCAGACTTTCTGCCCTCAAACAAAAGCAATCTACCCAATGGAGCCCATCAATATCGCTTAAGTCCCTCCAGCATGACAGGGAGCGAGAGTGCAGGGAAATGTAATCAAAGAGATGGACAGAGCAAACAGCGGCACACTAGCAAAGAGCGGCACTGGAGACGGTTATGAAGTCATCTGCAAGGAGGGTAATCAGGTGGGAAGACATGATAGGAAATGGACCGGCTCCTGTGGAGGACAATATATACACAAGCACACGTCTTCCACCTCCACCGTCCCCAGCCCATGATGAAGGCTGCTACAGCTTACTTTAAGATTTACCCAAAGGACTGAGATTTATCGCAAACGCCATCTACCATGCACAGCGCATAATAGCATTATAACCCATAAAAAGCCAGACCTGCTCTACTAACCGTGCACTGAAACGCATTTCACTGACTCAAGGACAAACACGCTGCCCACAACGGATCTCCATGGATACCTCATGGAACAATATGATAACAGTTTGCTGCTGCCTGAATATTCTCTTCAAAGAAATTGTTGTTATACGCATTTGAGAGATAAATATATTTTTCGTGCTTCAGTTTACCCGAGACAGCTAACAACAGCAAGAAAATGCAGAGCGGAGGCACAAAACGCAGGATCATACGGCGATGCTGAACGTCTAACTCTGTCTCACCAGCGCCTGTGCGGTGTGGCACAGTGCACACGGTTGCCCAGGCCGGTGATTGACGGCCTCTGGGCTCTGCCCTCCTTACCCCTGGGTGAGCGGCGGGGGCCCTGGCCAGGATGAGAGAGCGACAGCCTGGCAGTATAGCACACATGGTTGCGGCAGTGCCAACCCTGGCAGAGGGCAGATCGGTCACCCCACAGTCTGCCGGAGCTGCTGGCGTATGGGTGGAGGCTTCAGACGCAGCGAGGTGATCTCTACGTAAACAGTGTGGAGAAAGGTGGAGATGGAGAAAGAGGGGAAACGTCTAGGACAGGCGTACTCAACTAAATTTGTCCGCGGTCCAATTTTGGCAGATACCTGTGACCTGAGGTCCGTTGCGGGGGTGGCGAACGTAAGTTGTTGACCGGGGGGGGGGGGGGGGGGGGGGGGGGTCAACAGTATTTTTTATACTTTCGCGAGCGTCATTGCAGTGTTCTCCGAAACGATATGTGGTAGAAACACCCCTCAAAACAAGGGAATGAACCTGACCAATTTTTATGTTGCTATGTGTTTCAGGTTTGAAAAGAGCTGGACTTTAGGTTAAAGTACTTTAAAATGCTTGAAATTGTAACTACTTGGTTTCACAACAAATATCTGTCTGACTGAATAGTTCTCTTGTATTAGGTTAACAAATACGAGCCTCTTGTAATTCCAGGACGAAACATGAGAGAACGTGAAGACGTGAAGATTGGGCGTTTTTAAAATAAACAACCATTAAATAATGTGATAAAAAGCGAATTATTTCGAGTATATGTATAAATATTTAACTTAATTATGTTTAACATGCTGGGAAATATTGAAATGGACCTTGAAAGTGACAAGTGCTTGAATTCCACCTTATAAACGTGTATGAACCCTGAAAACGTGACTTTGTTCATTGCGCTGAAGCGCGGTGCGCGCGAAGTTACAAAATTCGAGAGGTGCACGACCTCGCGAACCGACAGCGCGCGAGGCACTCGCGCACACGCGGAGCCACAGCGATTACGTCATTTTCGCCGCGCGGACCCTCGCGCCGCTTGCGAAGCGTCAACCAGGCAGGCTTATTTTAAGTTGTTGAGGGGGGTGGCGAACGTAACACTCGTGACGGAGTGTTTTGTCAATAGCCTTGAAATAAATGCTCCGGTTTTGTTTTGGTCCGTATCCAGTTAATCAGGAATGAGATTGGGTCCGGACAGGACTGCGTTCGGGTCCGAATCCGGACCGCGGTCCGCCAGTTGAGTACCCCTGGTCTAGGAAAACCACTCGGCTGTTAAGATGAACTCGGCGGCACCGAACCCAAAAGACCCACCGGGGACCTCAGAAACAAGAGCACAGTGACAGAACCCTGTTAAAGCTAATAGGAGTAAGTGAGGTTAGGGCACGTTGCATAACGGATCTCCTAATTAACTATTGATCTGCTTGGAGGGCAGCAATCTGATTACTCAAGGATCACTCATCTTTTAGAAAAGACTGCTCGTATCGGTTGAGCTTATTGGCAAAGGCAGAGGTCAGAAGGGACCCAAGTGTGGATCAGACCTATGAATCTGGCTGCTCCATTACCCAGTGCTGTGCTGGATGAGGAACAAACACACCAAGCAGTACGCAGTACGCTCCTCTTGGCCTATTTCATTAGCACAGCACTAATGAGTCCATCAGAAGGCACTGGAGAGATGACATGTTTCCTTCCTGAGCAGAAGTGGGGATGGAGAGGGCTTATGGGAATCCATGTGAGAAGCGGTCAACACACGCTGGATAGTGACTAGATAGTTCCTAACATCATTAGATGGCTTCTGCTCACAATTTGTCACATCTTAACGAGCAAGACTATATTAGTTATATTTGTAAAATGGTCATCTGAACAAAAGATTTCAGGCCTGGTGGGGTCGCTTGGGTGCAGGATGTTCCCCATATAGAAGCTATTTTTTATATAAATAATTGAAAGGCTTTATGAAGTGAATTGTCCCACAGTATCTGGAGATGTACTTAATGTCTTGTAGTTTAATCTAAGATCCTTTAAGCAGTGAACTGATATATACAACATTCACTCATTCAAATTCAGATGTTTAACTTGTTTTTTGTTATTTATTTTTATATAATGGATTAATACTCCAAAATCACTGTGGTCTACGATAGCTGAATCTACCATGAGAATGTGGAAAGAAAAAACACTATGGCTACCATGCCACCTGCTACATTCTGAAATGAAACGTATAGTACTCATCATTTGTGCAATTTGGGCAATTAATCAAGAGGAGGTCAAATACTGGTGGCACAGTGGTGTTAGAACAGTATTAGTAAAACAGTGGTGAAGTGACACACACAACCTGATCCACATTCTCCTCACACTGACAGGCTCTATTCCAACGTGGCGAGGGCTATTATTATCACCACCTCACCCACAGGATTGTGCTCAGCAGGCTGCAGAACGCAAACTAGCGTACAGGAGCTCCAAACATTTTTAAACACATCTGCATTTCAAGCATCTTAGTGAAATAAGGAAAATGCAATATGCAACGTTGACATAGCAGTGAAACACTGTATGCAGCCATGCGGCACTATATACAAGTCCTCAAACAGTGCGTTTTACTCATCTGACAATTCCTCAAGGATCTGCCACAGTGAAACGTAAGGACTATAGCATGTGGGATGTAAAAAGGGGAAGAGGTCATCATCAAGTTCAACTGTTCCAAAGTTACGGCAATAAAAAAAGAATAGTGGGAGATCAGTAAGTAGGGGTGGCTTCTCAGTACACAACACAGACAATTAGCATTAACCAGATCAGTGGCTACTTAATCAGCCCACAGAGCAATGGGGTGTAGAATTAAGCCTGTCTAGTCTATTTGCCAGCTTTTTCAAATAATCCCCCCCCCACCGCACACACACAGACACACACTGAGGTTTCAGTACTGTCCTGAAAGAGATTATGGCTGACAGGGATCAAAAGGATATTTATTGAAGAGCAGTATTAATTTCTGGGTTTGTAATACGCTGACTAAACTCAGTATTGTGAATAAGATGAGTATTCAGACAGGACTCCCGCTGACCAGAGCTTACCTCACACAGTGGCAGCTGCTGAATTGTTAATAGCATGATTACTGGCCAGTATAAAGGCTGGCAAACTGACATAAAAGGCAAAAAGAAGTATTAAGCAAAACTGCTTAATGCCTCATGGTGTCTGATGATATAGCTTAACTACAAGATAATGTAATCTGACAACATTTAAGCAGTGAATTGATAAAGAACCATTATAGAAGGGGGACAGACAGCCAGCTCAAGACCACAGTGTGCAGCTGAAATCCCACCAAAGCAGGGGGTGGACACCACACAGCTGCATTTCACAGGACAGTGTGTCCAAATCAGGCTGTGTCTTATTTATATTGATAAGATCCTGTGCTGGGCGTCTATAGGACTGAAGAAAACTAAATGGGGCCGTGGAACATCTATGACTGATGCACGAGACTGAAATAAGGGTTCAAAAAAGACGGGGGGAAAAAAGTGTTCATAGCGAGAAGCAGCTCAATCCTTCCAATGGGTGCACCTGCTGGTGTTGAAAGAGGCCAGCCAACACACACACACACACACACACACACACACACACACACACACACACACACACACACACACACACACACACACACACACACACACACACACACACACACACACACACACACACACACACACACTCCGGAGATGGAAGCTGCAGCTGTCCATCACACTGAGCGGGTGTTTTATCAGCACAATAAGAAAGCATGTTACTTTTGGTTGTAGTTATGTAGCTGGAACAGAAGATTAATTATCCCTTCGGCTGCAGCACGCTTATAGAACAGCTTTGATGGAAGGAGCACCATCAGGATGGGGACTTCCTCCATCACCAACCCCCACCTCCCCCACCTCCCCCACCTCCCCCCCCTCCCCCACTCCCGCTACCACCAGTCAGACAGAAAAGCTAATCTGGGTTGATCAGTCTTCCTATTCATACTGCCTACACCAGTGCACTCCATCAGCAGGGAAAACTACAGACCAAAAAAAAAAACAGCACACTAATTCTAATTAGAATTTGCACATTCAAATTAAATCTACATGCCTGAGTTTTATGTGGAGATAATGGAGAGAGAGTTGCACACAGCGCAGGTTTGAGATTGGCAGGGCTTTGCTTTTTTTTTTTCTTGAACAATTAAAAACGATAATGCGTTGATTCCCCGCGTGGAAGGTAAGATTATGTAGATAGTGTTTATTGAGGAGCCATGTTGCCTTTCCCTTCTCTTGAACTGCTGTGAGCCGGTGCCAACACTAGCTCTATGGGGCGCTGGAGGTGCCCGGAGCATTAGAGGAATGGCCATGCCAATACGCTGAAACCACATACTGTCACCTACACTCATAGTTCTTCAAAGTGCTGAGGCCAGCTGCCTTATTAGTAAACATTAGTAGCAGAGGTTCACAGTGGGCTCATCTGTCTTTTACACCCAGGTTGACAGTAGCCACTGCAAAGGCGTCTCTGGCAGGACTCTTTGTAACATACTGCATTCCCGTATCACACTGGGCATTCAAAATGCAGCTCTGGGCTACAGATGATATGATGATTGGAGTGACAAACTCAGAGCTGCAACTTTGAGGGTTTTGCTGGAAGAATACTGATCAACAAAAACTTCTGAAAGGTGATTTTCTAAGAAGTTCATGATTCTGGGTGAAAGCAAAAACACTTTCAAATGGCTTTGAACCTAATAGCTGTTTGTTCAGCCTGTTATTGGAACTGTCTACAAGTGGCGTACCTGGACAGCCTGTGAAGATAAGTAAGGCAGTAAGTGAGAAAAGCCTATTCAGAACACAAGCTTCCAAACTTCAGATGAGAGCTGTCTTAAACTGGTTCTGCCAATCCTGCAACAGAAGTACCCAAGACTCTAATGAAGGCTGATTAGCCAAACAGCCATTTCTATTGAGCAGAGAGTGAAAGCAAAAATGCAAATGCCAATAGCATTTCAACTGACTTTAGCAGATTCCCAGAGAAGCCATGCCTGCAGGCCCCATATGAATGAGGCTGAACGTATCTCTTCATTAAGAGACAGTAATCATTATCCACTCCTAATCTTGAAACAGCTACAGCAGAGGTAAAATTAGCTTCTTTTTTTTTATGCATTAACAGAAATGAGAATTCTGCTTACGTCCAAAAACATTTAGGATTCAGATACGATTAATCATTAAATGAATTTGAAAGAAAAAAAAAAGAGAGACTGACTTATTTGGACATTTACATATTACTGCAAACACATATATTTTCAGATGATGAAGGGCTACTCTTAAGAGCTTCACCCTGAAGCAGTCATCCGCCCCTCCCACCCCTCACGCCCCTCCCACCCCTCACGCCCCTCCCACCCCTCACGCCCCTCACGCCCCTCCCCTTCTGTTCTGACGCTTCGCTTCCTTCATCTTTCATGCTGATTTCTTTCTGGCAGGCAGACACAAACACCTCTACGCAGTGTTTGGGTGTTTCGCTCTGTGACATACGCAAACTGCTTTAATTCTCACCTTCAGCAAACCCACACAGTCCCTTGCACAGAAGGCCGTATGTAGTAAAGGCTGCCCCTATTATAGAGAACATTTCTCTCTCACTCACCCATGCACATATGTCCACACACTTACACACAATAATGCTCATTTAGCAAAGAAAATAGGCTCACAATTCATAAAGCAATACTGAAGTAGTTTTAAAGAAAATACTAAGAAATGTGAATAGCTCATGTGGTTTAAGAAATCCAGAAACCTGCTGAGGTAAAGAGGACTGGGGGGACTGGGGGGACTGAGGGGACTGGGGGGACTGGGGGGACTGGGGGGACTGGGGGGGACTGGGGGGACTGGGGGGACTGGGGGGACTGAGGGGACTGAGGGGACTGAGGGGACTGGGGGGACTGGGGGGGACTGGGGGGGACTGAGGGGACTGGGGGGACTGAGGGGACTGAGGGGACTGGGGGGACTGAGGGGACTGGGGGGACTGAGGGGACTGAGGGGACTGGGGGGACTGAGGGGACTGAGGGGACTGGGGGGACTGAGGGGACTGGGGGGACTGGGGGGACTGAGGGGACTGAGGGGACTGAGGGGACTGGGGGGACTGGGGGGACTGAGGGGACTGAGGGGGACTGAGGGGGACTGAGGGGGACTGGGGGGACTGAGGGGACTGAGGGGACTGGGGGGACTGGGGGGACTGGGGGGACTGGGGGGACTGAGGGGACTGAGGGGACTGGGGGGACTGAGGGGACTGGGGGGACTGGGGGGACTGAGGGGACTGAGGGGACTGAGGGGACTGGGGGGACTGAGGGGACTGAATTGCATTCACACCCATTTGCAAAGAAACAGAAAGCCATAACCAGACTGAAAGCAACACCTCTAGCAATGGTGACAAGAGAGAGAAGACGACACAGAACATTAACACAGGGAGTGAAAGAATCAAACACCAAAGAAACCTCGCATCTCCAAAGACACACTCGTGAAGTGGACAGACCCAGGACACGTGTGAAAGGATGAGGAATGGTCCTCATTAGAGAGAGTTGAAGGAGCAAGGGGAAACGGAGGAGTCTACGTCCCCGAGGAGAGGAGCGAGCCAGAGGAGAACGATCAAGAGGAGCCCCCTACCGCGCCGACAGACTGACACACTGTAAACACCACATCATTGTTGCTCGGCATTTGATTAATACCTACTGAGACACCAGTCATCAGACACTGTGGGTAGGGGATGTGGAAGTGAGAGAGCACGAGCAAACAACAAAGACAAAGAAACAACGTGTGACAAGGTCGTGGCGTTTCACAGCTACACCTGGAGGGTTTCAAAGGTTGGTTAGAAATGCAACAGACATGAAGCTAATACTTAAATGAATTAACCGAGGAGGTGGTAAAGCAATGTTCTCGTGTAATGTTGCTTTTATTAAACAATGTTTTAGCATTTGAAGCATGTAAAGCCCTACAGCAAGTGGTGAAGACGACACAGGACATCAGGGAAGTGAAACTCCCAGATGGGGAGGAGATCTAGAACAGCCTCTCTTACCACAAGGCTGATTTGCATCGTCAGTGAACTGCTCCATCCTGACCATCACCATCACCTCTCCACTGCACAGAGACTACACCCACACCCACACCGCGGCTAATTAATAGCTTCTTTTCTGGAGCGGTTATGAGACTGTCTGACCTCTCGTGACCTCTGGCCACAATAACCTTCCCACAAGCCCATCACCTCCAACCTGCCACACTCATACACATGCTATCTGCCTCTGTACGCAAGGACAACAGCAAGATTCAAAGTGACAATTAGTTTTGCACAATAATGTACATTTAGACAAAGGAACATCATCATCTCCAGAAAAATAACAATGATTGAAATCATTGTTGCAAACGGGGCCCTTTTCTTGTAGGCATCAAATGAATGAAGTGATCTGCTGCATCTCAGTGGGAGAATGACAAAGAAAAGCCTGCAAACTCTATGCTAAAGGAACAAAAGGTTTTGTTTCACAGATACCCAGTAGTTATTGGTTTTAAGTTTTCTGACAACAGAATGTTTCAGACTCAAATGTCTGGGCTGCAGGACAGGTGGTCCAGTAATGGTGAACCAGAGTGTGCGAGGCCATACTGGGCACCACTAATAGCCCCAGAAACACACTGCTTTTGGTTTCTAATTTTGATGCTCTCTATTATTACAGAGATAAATAAGACTGCACCTTCCATGACAAGCTCAGCTTATTTGCATATTGCTTCCTTTAATTTCTCACCCATCCCCACCCCCTGCCTCAAAAGCAACAGCGGTGTAATCAGCCTCCACACAGTGTGTCATTCAGACCTTCTGTGTGTGTGTGTGTGTGTGTGTGTGTGTGTGTGTGTGTGTGTGTGTGTGTGTGTGTGAGTGAGTGAGTGAGTGAGTGAGTGAGTGAGTGAGTGAGTGAGTGAGTGAGTGAGTGAGTGAGTGAGTGAGTGAGTGAGTGAGTGAGAAACGAGGACAGGAAAACAATTACTTTCAGAAAACAAACAGTAAATATGCTGTAGTAACATTTTAGCATTTAGTAGCATAGTAGCATGTAGCTAGGTGTATGGTCATGGGGATATCAGACAGTGGAGCAAGTAATCATTTTATAAAAAGTAAATGTAAGAGTGTTTCTGCAGTCATAACCAAATGAAGACACCCAGCCCAACCACTAACTCAGGAAACAGACGTTTGTTCCAGATGTTTCCACAGTCACCAAGGGAGAAAAGGCAGTAACCTCTTTCCCTTTTTTCTGACGTTTGAATGCTTACCAACCAACCTCAAACAATTACAAATACATTACACATTTCTCTTTGTTCATTTTCTCAGGAGGAGGGCTGGTTGGGCAGAAGGACATATGGAGGGTGATGTATAGCTGTTGTTCATTAGTGATTCTGTTTGTGTGGCCAGTAATAAAACACACACATTGTATACTGCATACATTTGAACTTACCTTACATTAGAATGTTTGTACAAAGGTGATACGAATGAAGGCAAAACCATGAATAAGAAAGAAAAAAAAAATCACATGACTTAATTAAGCCACAGAATGATTACTTAGTTGCTTAGTATTGTCACTAATTTAAATAAGCACAATATTAGATAATGTGACCTTGGCCCTACTATTAATGTTCACATGATTCACATGAGCCCTGCACCAACCCATCACCCTTTCACACTGCACAATAATGCACACATCTGAAACACTACTTACAAACCATTACAGCTGCTCAAAAGGGGATTTGCACTATATCTAATATTGCAGTACATTTCTTTTTAAATATTTAGGAATCGCCCATTTGCACAGACTCACTTGATACTCTGGACTGTACATAATATTTTTTTGCTGTGAATCAATGACTAATTTGACTTAAGCTTATCTCCGATACTTCTCATTAAGGATTTCGGAGCATTAGATAATGTTGCGCACAGAGGTGGACCCCCGTTTGACTGGGAGCAGGCGTGTACGTGGAGGCCTTGCAGTTGAGACCTCTGGTTTTCTGGCACTCTCCTTCACCCTTCCCTCCTGTTCTGTCCTCTGGCTGTATGGATGAGCTCATGCTCTCAGCGTGGACAGAGTGAGCTCACTGCCCTGCTCTTAATGCATTTATCCAGAGCTTTGGCAGGCGAGGCAGGCCAGTCAGTCTGGGCTGGCCAGACTTGCTTAGTCAAGAACACTACAAGCTGGTGAGAATGGGCAACAATGCCTCTGTTCTTTCAGTCAGGAACACGGCTGTCAATGTCTAAGCTGGTTAAGCTCCTCTTGGCCTGTTAAAGATTAGCGTTGGGTCACAAAGTGTGTGTGTGTGTGTGTGTGTGTGTGTGTGTTAGGGGGTATAGAACTGCAGTAGTTCTGAGTCCTGGTGCCGGACAGCTCCTTTCCGAGTGCTCCCCAAGCTAACACCTGACCCAGCTCATCACAAGCTGAGTCAGGAAGCTGCAGAGTCATTAATGCAGGGACAAAACACTGGCGTGTGTGATCTCAGACCATAAAGCACCGCCTTAGTGCCACAGTGAATGGATGCCCCCTTACCAACAACGCCCAAGCAGTGAAATAACAATACTAGACAAAGCAGACTTAAGAGTCCAACATACGTGTGACATATTTGAAGATGAATCGGACAACATGGAGAAGGGGAAAAAATTATTTCTATTTGACATGTTTTCTTTCTTCCTTTAATGAGAAGGCCATTTGGGTAGAAATAATTATTGTGTCATAGCAGTATAACTATGGGCTATAACGTAGTTATATTGCAGTGAATTACAGTAGTGTGCAAAGGATACTCTAAAGTGTAAAGTGTCGGCTAATCTCTACTCGGCTACATACATTTTTTTTTACATGGCTACATTATGCTTGGCACATTGCTGTGCACCTCTGGGCATTGTTAACTGTCAAAGTAATTTGACAAACTAATTAAGCATTTTTCAAAGACACATTGCATTTAATTGTTATTATATCATTGTTATGATGTAATGGTGGAACGAACACAGACCTAAACTGCTTTTTATCTAGGACTTGGCTTTAAATTATACTATTAGTGCTTTAAATTATACTATTAGTGCTTTAAATTATACTATTAGTGCTTGTAAGGCAGTTTTTGTTAATGAGTCAACATACTGTGCAGCTGACAATTAGACACTGACAGTTTGATACAGTTTTGATGTTTCTGCCTGTTGCATCACCAGACCAAGTTGGTTTGAGATGCAACATTTGCACCATCTGCATGTCTAGGCAGTCAATGGCTGTTGTCTCTAAACATGAAATAGCAATGTGATTAAATGTGGATCACAGTTGGTGTCTGAATGGACAGTAAGCATTTCCCTTACTTTTCCTGTTCTATTTAGTTAGTAATTGGGAGATATATCTTTTACTAAGTTGATGTGTTTAGATAAAGTCCCATGGCGAGAAATCGGACATGCGTTTTACGTGCATGTCTGAAGTGAGGAAGACCCTGGGTCGCACACACGTCTGTGCTACAGGCAGGTCAGACGAGTCAGGAGCATAGACACCTTTTTAAGACCAAATGGGCTCAGAGATGCCGTTGCAACAGTGGACATGAAATGTCAAAATGTCCCTGTTGCACAATTTATTTCTGTCCATAAAATTAACAAAAGGCAGTAAAAGTGCATTCCCCCTATGACATTAGTACGCTGTGGTACTAGGCAGCTTTAATGGCCCAGTAATGATATGAGATCCCTAGGTGCTAGGTGATTGATGTTTTGCTACCTTGTTCATAAGCAAGAATGCACCAGTGAGCTTAGAAATAGCGAACAGCACAGATTGCACAAAGACAGATACAACGATGACCAACCTGCATCTATGTGCTACAGAGTCTACAGTATTAAAACACTCTGCCCTTATATAAGGATTATTACTTTTAAGACTAGTGTGATTGTAGATTTCAGAGCATGTTCACAATCTGCTTGTTTTGGAAGTTACATAATACAGATGCTCTCTCATATTCACATTGTTGGGCCATTCACACATGTGCACTTATGAGGAATCAAAGTGTTTAAGGAGAGTAGTGGATCCAGGAGGTGCCGTACTCAACCATCATGCTCAAGAACATGTTAGACTACTTTGATTTGTTGATTTTGGTTTTGACAACGCAAAGGAAACAGGAAACATCCGAGGAAATATGGGTTTAGACAAACACTAGACGTGTGTGTGTGTGTGTGTGTGTGTGTGTGTCGGTACTGGGGATGCACAGTGCTGCTAAGGACACACTAAAGTAGAGCACAGCTCTCTGCAGTAACCTCACAGCATGCTCACCTACTTAGAGCGCAGCACTAAAAAGTGAAAAGACTTTCGGTTGGTGCAACATGCGTGTGCGAAGAGGAAGGTGAGTTTAATGGGGAACTGATATGAGGTTCTGCCACGGTGCTGGTCCGACAGGCCAATACGGCCACATCCTGACCAAAGGCAGACTGGCTGCTTATCAACCTCCACTACTCATTCTGCACTTATAGGGGATATAGTGCCGTCCAGCAGAAATCTACAGAGCAGCAGCGCCAGCCAGGGCCTGACAGAGAGTACAAAACAAACAAACAAACAAACAAAGCCGTAAAGAAGGCAAAACAGAAATGAGCAGGTTACAAAAGAGAATGCAGGCAAGCTCCAAACCAGAGCAGATCATGCTACTGCGGGAGCAAGAATAATCCCACATTTGAGCTTGAATTATATGTAGCACGATGAAGAGGTACTTGTACAACTTATTTTTTGCTTTAGATCAGGCGTACTCAACTAAATTTGTCCGCGGTCCAATTTTGGCAGATACCTGTGCCCTGAGGTCCGGTGCGGCCGGGGTGGCGAACGTAAGTTGTTGAGCGGGGGTTGGGGGGGGGGGGGGGGGGGGGGGGGGGGGGGGGACGGTGCGCGAACGGTGGAGGCGTTTATACTTTCGCGAGCGTCACTGCAGTGTTCTCCGAAACGATAGGCGTTTTGTCCGAAACGATGGTAGAAACACCCCTCAAAACAGGGGAGTGAACATTTACCTGACCAATTTTAATGTTGCTATATGTTTCAGGTTTGAAAAGTGCTGGAATTTAGGTTAAAGTACTTTAAAATGTTTGAAATTGTAACTACTTGGTTTCACAACAAATAGCTGTCTGACTGAATAGTTCTCTTGTATTAGGTTAACAAATACGAGCCTCTTGTAATTCCAGGACGAAACATGAGAGGACGTGAAGACGTGAAGATTGGGCGTTTTTTAAATAAACAACCATTAAATAATGTGATAAAAAGCGAATTATTTCGAGTATATGTATAAATATTTAACTTAATTATGTTTAACATGCTGGGAAATATTGAAATGGACCTTGAAAGTGACGTACAAGTGCTTTAATTCCACCTTATAAAGGTGTATGAACCCTGAAAACGTGACTTTGTTCATTGCGCTGAAGCGCGGCGCGAAGTTACAAAATTCGAGAGGTGCACGACCTCTCGAACCGACAGCGCGCGAGACACTCGCGCACACGCGGAGCCACAGCGATTACGTCATTTTCGCCGCGCGGACCCTCGCGCCGCTCGCGAAGCGTCAACCAGGCAGGCTTGTTGTTGAGCGGGGGTGGCGAACGTAAGTTGTTGAGCGGGGGTGGCAAACGTAACACTCGCGACGGAGTGTTTTGTCAATAGCCCTGAAATAAATGCTACGGTTTTGTTTTGGTCCGTATCCAGTTAATCAGGAATGAGATTGGGTCCGGACAGGACTGCGTTCGGGTCCGGATCCGGACCGCGGTCCGCCAGTTCAGTACCCCTGCTTTAGATATTAGCAGTGTTTGTGAAAGTGGTGCAGAAAAGCTCTTTATATAATTACACTAGCAGTGAGGTACTTTAGAGTAGCAATGATCAAAGTACTAGCAACTAAAAAAACATTACCTGGACAACTGATAACATACAATTGATGTTAGTGGGCTATTGACCTACTTTCCTTGACCACAACATGGTTTCTGAATCAGATGTTTACTAGACATTGAAAACTGGAGATGAGATGGTCTTCATTCATCAGACATTTCAATACAGTACCCTACATCATTAGAGCCATGTTATTTCCTTCCACACAAGACATATTGTTTAGTCAAGGCATGTACCAAGTAGCTGTCACATTTAAGGACGAAGCTAGTCTGTACCCATTCATCATTCTACCCATCGCTTACCTGTCCAGACTGGAATGAGGTCTGTATGGATTTTTGGAGAATGTAGAGCCTGACTCCATAACAGCTCACGGAGCGTCTGCAGGCTAATGGTCTTCTGTTGTCACTGGAGTGTGCTGTCAGGATACAGTGGCACGTCATGACTGCTAGCGTGGAGCACGCTCCTCACTCTGACACTCCATCACTCGCACTCCCAACACCAACTGCACTCAACTGCACCTCCATCTGGGTTTTTTTTTTTACACGCCAACACACAGGAGATCACATGATTTTCCCATGTTGGGGATTTTTACCCCCACCCCCAGCCGTCACTCCCCTTTGTGAAAATTCCTTAGTGAATTATGATTTATTTGCCATTGTTTTGATGCCAGAAGACAGGATTAAACAAAAAGGGCCAAGAGGGTCTATGTGGGGGGGGGGGGGGGGGGGGGGGCCATATAGGCTACGACATAAATGTCGGCTCATTCACAACGAATGTATCGCTTCAATTTAATAAAATTAATAAATTCAGTAGAGAAAAAGATGCCGAGGCCAGAGGCCGGTGCTACAGAAAATTGACTTGCATCAACCATAGAGAACACAGCTGTTCCATGGAGACAACGTGAGACAATATTTAACCTAATGGACCTGACCAAGCTATACTGGGTCACTGCACCAAATCAGTGTAAAAGCAGCAATGCATGTCTAAGAGTCTTAGAGAATGCCATTACAGTGTGAGCGGGCTCCAGAAACACTCTGCCCCCGAGTGCTACCAGACACCACCTCCTCATCGCTGGACTCATTCTCTCCAGCCCACAGGAACAACCGTCCCACTGAGACTTCACCTACAAACTCAGCAGAGCAGGAGAACAATTTACCAGTTCAACCTGGCAGGAAATAAGCGGAAAAGAGGAGCAATACGGTCCCACAGCTCATCCCGTGTGCCCATCACGACTAACACCACGGGCCTGTGCCCATCACAACTAACACCACGGGCCTGTGCCCATCACAACTAACACCACGGGCCTGTGCCCATCACAACTAACACCACGGGCCTGTGCCCATCACAACTAGTGCCACGGGCCTGTGCCCATCACAACTAACACCACGGGCGTGTGCCCATCACGACTAACGCCACGGGCGTGTGCCCATCACGACTAACGCCACGGGCGTGTGCCCATCACGACTAACACCACGGCGTGTGCCCATCACGACTAACACCACGGGCGTGTGCCCATCACGACTAACACCACAGGCGTGTGCCCATCACGACTAACACCACAAGCCTGTGCCCATCACAACTAGTGCCACGGGCGCGTGTGAAAGGTGTGTGTATGCGTGTTGACAGACAGACAGATCTGTTTTTCTTAAAACAATGACCAAGCTTGTGTGGCAAAATTATTCAATTAACTTGACAATCCATTTACTAACAATGTACATGTTACTGCTTTAGAAGACTTCGTAATGTCTGAAATTACAGGTGTTAATTTAATAGCCAACGTACAATCAACCTGCTGCATTCCTCACACATGCTACGCCTTTGACATAACATTGTTTCATTTCCAGACAAATTTAATTTCCCGTTTTAATCCCTGGAAAACAAAAGAGAAATGCAGATTCACTATCAAGGTCAGACTAACTGCAATACTAGAATATATTGCAATGCTGCTATGTGTGTTCACAATTGAATTTAGAACCAAAACTGGCTCACTAAACAGAATAACCTGGCTGCTCACAATCTGTTTCTAGTGTGTATGTCAAACAAGTCTTATCACGTGAAAAAAAATATAATCTGTTTTATTGTATCATGTTAGGAAAACAGAGTATTATGAAGCATGAGCTTTAGTCCAAACATTGATGAAAGTGTAACTAGACCTGGAAGGCCATTCAGATATACAATTAAGATTAAACACAATCCCCCAAAGCACGGTATCTTGCATCAGACAGACAGCAGACAAACTAGGCCAGCTGCAACTCCCCAGACCTCCTTGGAACATGAAGGCAAGGTACATAAAGCCATAAGACACTATTCATCAAGCACCCACAGCTACTCACTGGGATCAATTTAAGCAATAACAGTCAACCTAAAGGATTCTTCATAAGAATGATGGTGAAAAGTCAATTTAGATCAATTCTGTTCATACAAGTACGGCATGTTAAATTGTCACATGCACTAAGTGCACAGCACATGTCATACAACGATTGCATCACCCATTAAGCATTCAATCAGACGTCCGAGTGCATTTGGCTTAAGGACCCATCACAACCTTGTCGGTATGGTCGGTATGGTCAGCATATTAAACAGCCCAAAATACATTTACTGCATGTACACAGAAGAGCCAGATTATGGTGGTGCAGTCAATAGGCACCTCCAGAATCGTGCAGTTGCAGCAGGGAGCAGACTGAGCCCACACCCCCCGTAGCTGCCACTCTCGGTGGGACTCTAACCCCCCGGTCTGCTCTACTGCTTGCCAGCTTCAGAGAGCCAGCCAGCCCGCCCTATGCCTGGGGCAGAGGCCCATGATGGAGGATTTACAGAAACAAAACCCCCTGCTGCACAGTTCACTGGCCAGACGCAACACAGAGGAGGCCAGCTCAGCACAGCACTACACAGTCTGCTCTGCCAGGGGCTCTGCAGCCATGCGCATACATACACGCATAGAAAAGGAAGCAGGCCTGAAGTCTTTTAGTTAATATTAGCAGCATATATTAGACTCTTTAGGTAATACCAATAGAACCACCCACCCCAAACCCTTTTTAATTCTGTTATACTATTCACATTTATCACCAATATTTGCAAGTATAAATGTCATATTTAGGTTTTCAAATATCCACATGGCATTATGAAAGCTCATAGTAGCTCATAACAGCACGTAAAATGTTATGAATGAACATATACGAATATGGAGTTACATCACTGTTCCTCTTGTGCACTTCAGCAAATAGTATAAATAGTAGTATAAGGTGGGTGAGATCTAAGCTGGCAAAGCCTTTCATGTGGTGTGATCCTCAAAGACAAGTGAGGGCGGGGAGCCAAGGTGAAGCCAAACACTCCTCACACCTCCTCTTCTAGAAACCATCTACTTCCTAGCTGCTACATTAGCCAGAGGCTAATGTGCTGTAGATTAATAAATGACACCACTGTCAATTGAACACAGAAGTTACGCCCATTTCAACGGGCAGAAGTGCAGTAGCAGAAACCAAGACAGTTCAGTGGGTCTGCAGCTCTCCTACATGACTCTACACTGTAGATTGGAGTTCCCATCTTAAGCACTTAAACAGAATACAGGCAGCATGCAAATGAGCTCAGCCATGTTTCAAATTTCAGAGACTTCTCATGTCTCCCTAATGCCTTAAGAGGGATAAATGAAGTCCCCGTTTCACGAGAGGCAGAATAAAACATGCATGTGTGCTTTCTCAACTGGGTCATTCCAGTTGGGTAGGGTCGCTGTGTTTCAAACAAACGTAATATCAGTCAAATGGGCACAGGCACGAAGGACTCTGTGCTGCACACTCGGGGCCAACGCTGCACCTCTCTGAATTTTAAGGGACTGTCCATAAACCTCCTTTAAATATGGTGGCTGAACAGAGGAGCAGATGCAGCAAAACTGTTATCAGTGAGTGACAGCAGTGAAATATTTCTACCCTGTTAACCTATTTCCACTGACAAATAGTATCTAAACATTCATTCATTCATGTAGACTGTGCCTGTGCGAGGGGGATTTTCTTCCATTTAACAGCAAGTATAGAGGCATCAGGAAATAGTGAGAAAACCAAATTAGACCCACAATATTATGTTACACATATACAACATTAGCACAGCAAACGCTTAAACACAACCTTATTGTAGTAGAAAAAACTGTAGTCTGGCAAAATTTTTAAGAGAATATATTTATAAATTATATTTTTAAGCAATACTTCTGAATCCGTTTTATTTAATCATCTTTTACAATAAGTATGAAACCAAAATAAACTAAAATACAAACCAACATGTGTGTGTATTGTGTGTATGAACCCAAGATGCAGTGTTCCAAACACACGGTGCTGTAGGCACCCTGGACACATGCTGGTTCTTCTTGAGGAGCATTTGGCTGGCAGGCTGGTCGAGGGTCAAACAAGTACAAACTAAAGTCATAGTGATGACTGGGAGGCCTGTGAACTCATGTCCCCTATGGTAGATGTGTGAATAGAGCTATTACCTTACAACAGTGTTATGAATCACATGGACGCACGCACGCACGCAACACACACACGCACACACACACACACACACACACAGGCCAGTACAATATGCATTCATTTGATATGGGCTGTGAGAAGATTGTTCAAGAGCTCCAATTATTCATTCTTAAACAAACAGAAGAAAATTGCTGTATACTTCCAATACCGCTTAACCACAACCAATCCGGTTCGAAACTCGGCACTTCTTGCTGTGTAAGCACACACATCATAATGGAACAACAATGAGGAAATTGAAGCTCGTTAGTTCTAAAACGGAAGCAATCCGACCAAAGAACCGAAACACTAACCTCACCAACTATTTAGACCGAATCTGATGACACGCTGAAGGGACACGTAGGAGCATTGGGGGGTTCATTATGTACTTTCTAAAAATTCAACATCAAGAAATCTTACCTGGAGACCCCTCCGTCTTAATATGCTGGAGTCATCCATTCTACGGTCTTCTACAAGCCAACTTCAGTTATGTTGTTTTAACCACCGTACAGAAAGAGCAGGGAATCCTGGAACCAAGTCTGTGGGGAAGGGCAAACTAGCAGGCACCCGTCAGCCCAAACACGGCAGTCACAGCAGAGAGGAGCAGCATGGGTGGCAGCCTCCAGGCAGGAGTGAACAGGAGGATGGAGCCCCGTTAACCCAGTGTGGAAATCTTTGTTCAGTTCTCAGAGACCAAGTGGATGATCAGTTTAGTGAACACTTTTAAATACCTTTATCCATGTTATGGTCGTGATTTTCACGGTCACCATTTGGAAATACACTGGGGTGATTGTCCTTTAAAACTAGTAAGACACATTTCTAAGTGGCAGGAAATCTTTATTTAGCATTCTTTATGTTTGATGCAGTTACTCTTCATAAAAAAGGCTCTTCCAGAAGATTTCTTCAAAATGCAGATTGTGTGTCCCTGTCAAAGGAATGTGAGTCTTCAAAAAAATAAAGGCTCACATAAAAAAGCCCAAATAAATCATACAGGGACCGTGTACCTCCAGAGTAGGAAGCAGCACTTCAGTACCTGGTCCTGTGGTCACGCTGCTGTTTCTTTTCTTCTTTTTTAATTATCAAGCACGCTGCTCATGCAAAGCAGTTTGGACTACAGCCTTTAGAACTGCATCTCTCACCCTCCTTCAGTTGATCAGGCCCTCAGGTCTGCAAACGGAGCATTTGGCCCCGAGATTGACGACCTCCTCTTGTCTCATTCATCTATTCAGCCCAGAATAAACACGCACCTTGGGTTGTGAGCCCCTCTAAACAAGGGCTGATAGAAAGGCTCCATCAAGCTTCCTGTGCACTTCCCATCCTTGGATTCCCATAAGGACTGATTTCTATGGAAACCGCAGCCTCTACAGAACCCGTGGCCATTTAATAATGAAACAGGTATCTTGGAGCAAGATAAAATAGAACAAATCTGAAGATATTTTGGTGCGTCTTCTCTCAAGCCTTACATAAGTGGCAGTATTAGTGTCCAACGTGCACATCCATCTGTGAGATCAGAACCACTCCTCTCAGAGAGAGAAAAATGAACTGCTTAGATTTCCACACAATTCACCCATTTACATCTTCAGGAACATTCTTCTCCAACGGATTAAACAGGTTTAATTATGGCCGACTGACACACAGTCTAGACCCGTCCAGGACACTGTCTGGATGTACATTTTTGGCAGTCCCAAAGTAGTCACAAAGACGCATGGAAGGAAGCAAAAAGAGCTAAAAACGCTGCCCACGCTCGGAGCGGATCTACAACGAGTCCACAGCTGCAGACGCCCAGGCTGGAGCAGCCCACCGACAGTACAAAGCACACAACAACTCCACTCAAACCCACATGGCTAGATTCCAATCCCCTCCATGAAGGAACAGAGGAGGACAGCGCTCATTGGCCAAAGAGACAGATGAAGAGTCTATTCCGGCAGAGCCATGTCTTTTCACCAGCGGTTAAAATGAAGATGCAGTCTCTCACACATAGACCTTCTTTGATTCTTCTCCTAAGATATTTCTGCAGCTCCCTACAGTGACATTACATCAGATACTTCAGCCAGCTGGTGTGACACCGGCCAAAACCGCTTACCCTAATATACATGGGCTCCTGAACAGCTGCACAGAGAAAGAAATAATCCACGCACAAGAGTGAGAGCGGAGAAGGAAAAGTGGCACTCAGCATCTATTAATCTCTGAGATGACTGTGGCCTTTAACACAGCCCACTAAGGATATGAATGAGATGCCAGAGAGACACACCAGAGGCTCTTATTCGTGATCATGTCCGTCTCCTGATCCTTTCACTATACGGACTCTTCTGCCAGTCTGCAGCTCCGCGTGGATCTGATCTGGAGAATTAAACGGCTGCTTGTGTTCGCTGCTGTAGCACGCAACCCCCCTTTAGTCTGTTCTTCTGCATTCTCCGTGTTCCTCACATGCCTCCGTCTCCCTCGTCTGTGCACCGCGTAGGAGCGGTGGCGGCACAACGCACTCTCTCACACACTCTCTCTCTCTCTCGCTCGCTCGCTCTATCGCTCTCTCCCTCTTCTATCAGCCAGGCAACATATCTAGCCAGCCAATAAAATTCAGGCAAGCCAGTATGCATTTACATAATATGAATGGGGGCGCTGAAAGCCCCGCCTTTTCACACTTCTGTTTTCTGCACAGCTCTGCCATTCTAATCCCATCACAGAGCCAGATTCACTCCAAAACCACAGAAGCACTACAGATTCTTTTTCTTAGCACATGGATGTTATACACTCCCATACAATGAATAAATGATGAGCCCTCAACCTGTGATTAATTATTTAGCCTCAATATTTGAACAAAATCATTCAGTGCTTAACACATTTTCCCTTTTCATTTGTGTGTTTCATTACAGTGGCATACAGTAAAGATGTTTTAATAGGTCTCTGTGCAAGGCTCTCCGTACGGCGATTCATGTGCTAGGCTGCTTTGTCCTTTCTCTTGGGGGAAGAAGAGAGGGACATGAGAGACAGATTAACATACATGGCGTTTTTTCAGAGCTGGTTCTTTATCTCCAGGTCTGGGTTCTTATTACCAACCTCTCCCTTCTTCTGCTTTTCTCTCTCGTGCTGGTAAGTAGCACAAGCTCAGCAATGGTGAGGAGAAGTGAAGTGTGGTAAACAGTATATGATGTGACAGGACGGGGGTGAAAGCATGTAAGGAGGACTACAAGGAGGAGCTCCATGAGGAAACGAAGAGGCAGGGAGTCTCGTCACGGCCTGGTTCCAGGAACATGACAAGTGAGGTTGCTCGCCCGGCCTTCACACCCCCCAGATCTTAATCCTAGCTTCTCAGGGACAAGGTAGATCGGGCTGTTCAGAGCATGTCAGTACACAGTACCTCCACCTAATTTAAATTCCTCCAATAAAGTGGCCATTCATGTGTGCTGGTATACACACACACACACACACACACACACACACACACACACACACACACACACACACACACACACACACACACACACACACACACACACACACACACACACACACACACACACACACACACACAGAGAGACCTACCCACTCACCCAGGAACTGACTGAACAAGAATGCACATGACCATTCACGTCACAAATGACTGCTACAGAAGAGTACTATACTGCATCTACACGTCACAAATGACTGCTACAGAAGAGTACTATACTGCATCTACACGTCACAAATGACTGCTACAGAAGAGTACTATACTGCATCTACACGTCACAAATGACTGCTACAGAACAGTACTATACTCCATCTACACGTCACAAATGACTGCTACAGAACAGTACTATACAGCATCTACACGTCACAAATGACTGCTACAGAAGAGTACTATACTGCATTTACACGTCACAAATGACTGCTACAGAAGAGTACTATACTGCATCTACACGTCACAAATGACTGCTACAGAAGAGTACTATACTGCATCTACACGTCACAAATGACTGCTACAGAAGAGTACTATACTGCATCTACACGTCACAAATGACTGCTACAGAAGAGTACTATACTGCATCTACACGTCACAAATGACTGCTACAGAAGAGTACTATACTGCATCTACACGTCACAAATGACTGCTACAGAAGAGTACTATACTGCATCTACACGTCACAAATGACTGCTACAGAAGAGTACTATACTGCATCTACACGTCACAAATGACTGCTACAGAAGAGTACTATACTGCATCTACACGTCACAAATGACTGCTACAGAAGAGTACTATACTGCATCTACACGTCACAAATGACTGCTACAGAAGAGTACTATACTGCATCTACACGTCACAAATGACTGCTACAGAAGAGTACTATACTGCATCTACACGTCACAAATGACTGCTACAGAAGAGTACTATACTGCATCTACACGTCACAAATGACTGCTACAGAAGAGTACTATACTGCATCTACACGTCACAAATGACTGCTACAGAAGAGTACTATACTGCATCTACACGTCACAAATGACTGCTACAGAAGAGTACTATACTGCATCTACACGTCACAAATGACTGCTACAGAAGAGTACTATACTGCATCTACACGTCACAAATGACTGCTACAGAAGAGTACTATACTGCATCTACACGTCACAAATGACTGCTACAGAAGAGTACTATACTGCATCTACACGTCACAAATGACTGCTACAGAAGAGTACTATACTGCATCTACACGTCACAAATGACTGCTACAGAAGAGTACTATACTGCATCTACACGTCACAAATGACTGCTACAGAAGAGTACTATACTGCATCTACACGTCACAAATGACTGCTACAGAAGAGTACTATACTGCATCTACTGAGGGCCAGAGTTACACTGATGTCCCAGCAGCCATTAAAGCAGCAGATTCTCTTGGAAACAGCCGTCATCAGACGTGCTGCAGGGGAACGAGCATTGCTGTGTGCAGTATTTTTAGCAGGTGCCTCCACATGGATAGGTGATTTATGCAGCCAAAAAGATCAGACGAGCCTCACTGCAGTCCTGCAGGAGTCCATTGAGAAGGGCATGTAAACATTTAAACGCTATCCAGTCAAGCCACTTAACACTACCACACAGTGTTATTACTTCCATGTGACTGAAAACAAAGGAAAAGTTAAGCCATGTTTCTGTGCAAAACAAGGTAATAAACAGTTTGGGACTACACACCCACAACACGTCATACATCACCAAACAAGAGCAAGATGGCTCCAGCAATCTGTATCTAACCATCAATGAACGACAAAGCACTACATGTCCAAAAGAGAGACATTATTTATGATCTGCAAATAAAAAGAGTTCACCATGTTCTCTTCATGCAAATATGTTACCTCAATGACACAGTGACAAACTGTCTGACAAGGTCCACTAGCCAGGATAAGGAGACTCGAGACAAACTAACAAGACTGTCTGAGACACGAGACTAGAACCTGCAAACAAGGTTAATGATGCCACTTAAGAAACTGTAGAGACACATATTGATCGCTCCCCAGCAGTTTAAATTTATAGTGGACATAAAGTGTGTGCGCACGTGCACACACACACATGCATGCATGCACAATGCATCATTTCTGTTGCCATAGACCACACCGTTAAGATATTGTAGAACCTACATAATTTACAAAAAATATTTGTTAACAAAATCATTTACCAAAGGGGCTAAGAGAATTTAGACTGTAAAAACCCAAGTCTGCTTTCCACCAACATGGAAGTGGTGGCAACACAGCACTCATTAGCTGTGTAACGAAGGAGGCAGATAAACGCAAACATGACAGCACACATGGACGCAACAAATCTGGGGTATCATTATACATTTATGATGAACCACAAACACTCACCCCTGGGGTAGAGTATAAAAATTCATTTCTATCCACTGGAAAATTTAAATTTAAATTTAAAGGGCAAGATCCTCTCTATAAAGCTCAATAAGAGCTTGAATTTCTGTGTGTATTCATGTGTTCATTATAAGTTAGTGATTCTATAACGCAATTCTAAAACTCAATTCTAAAATCATCCAAACAATTCATAGTTTGAGTCAAAGTGTAGTAACCATTACATTTACAGTCCGCCTAAAGTAAAGAACTACAGAACAATCCATGTTCTACCAATGTATAAAGATAGTACAAACACGGAGACACACATCCACAAAGTTCTACACACCTAGGTAGGTCATTCCCAAATTCAAATTCCCCATTTCCTTTAGTACTGTCAACACATGTCATCGCCAAACTCACAGTGGCCCGAAAGTGGCGTGAATTTACTGGGAATTCATCCATCACTGAGTTCATTTACATTTCTTCACAATTCTATAGTATGATGAAGGCTTGTAAGATAAATCAGCGAGTGGTGAGTTAAAACACGCATGTTTAGTGCGTGTCTGGATTCACAGATAGGCGTTATCTACTCTGCTCTGCAGTGGCTGTACGGTGGTAAGAGCTTCAATCTTCTGTGGGTCCTCCAGCACACAACAGCCTTCCAGAACTTCCAGAATGGAGAGGAACTGCCTAGACCTGTTTACTATCATCATGATCAACACGCATGTGCTTACCCCAGAGTTTAAAAACATGTTCTCCCAGTTACCATATGTGTGTACCATACGTGCCCACTGAAATACATCATTCTGGAGGTTTAAACCTTCAGCTAAATGGGCTGACAACTCTACAACCACTAGATTAGTCTCATCGGGTCTTCGCAATCTGAATTCACAGTTGCTGTTCACACTGTGAGCTACTGCAAGCTCTGCCTCTAAATATATATTCTGCACCTTCAAACAAAACCTCCACGCAGAGCTACAAAGGCTCACACGTAGTCACCAGTCACAGAGGCAAAATAAAACAGAGATGAACCAAAATAAACCATTTGTCCACATTCTGACTGTAACTGGCATCTATTACAATCACACTGCGTAAAGATCAATTCAAATGTACAGAGAACCTCAAGACCATCGGCATATGGCAACAACAAGCCTACACCTTTTGCAGCTTTGCCGTATATAATTGCTCGGAGAGTCGTGCTGGTGCCAGGGCCCTGTCTGCGATGGAGAACTGGGAGAGCTGGGAGAGACAGCCTGAGGGGAGTGAACTCGCTGCACAAGAGGCTGGAGAGACATGGCCAGGCCTCATCAAAGACGGGGCGTCACTAGGGGGAACTGATGAAGTGCTGAGCAAGCTTCAGGCCAGAAGAACAGAGCTCTACTTACCAGAGGCAGACTAAGTGTCACCACAGCTGGAGGGAACATGGAAGGCCATTTAACAGCAAGCTGGCTCGTGAACGCCTTTAGAAGTGGAGGCGCATTTGAAAACAGCAGCATACACAATTTCTTTATTGCTCACAGTTACAACTAATTCCTTGGCAAATTTTACTTTCTCAAGATGAAAAGTTTTATATGTGCTAAGAAATCAAACCAACAGGCTTGAAGAAAACAAATCCGCCATGTGTCAGGCAATTCTAAATGCCTTATACAGCTGTGAATTTATGGGGGGAGAAAGCTCACCGAATGCTGTTAAAGAATTATTAGATCAAAACCAATTCCACAGTATTTTTTCACATTGTGTCCAATTACTCTGCTAAAGACTGGAGGGCTCTAAAAGGCACTTTTTGTCAGTGATCCTTTTCCATCCTTCCCCACAATGCGTGTGCGCCACCAGCGTCCGTGGACAGAGAGCAAACACAGATTCCAGTCATCCCCATAGCCCTGAAATGCCAGCTTATCTTCCTCTGATTAAGCGAACGAGTTGGGCTTCCCGCCCACAGCCCACATTTAGTTTCACAGAACATCAAGATAGGCGTTCCCATGGCGATACGAGGTGGATACGTGTCATTCTCCCATGCACCCGAACCACCGCAAGGATTCTGCTGCCCGTTATTGTCTGCACATTGTCTCAGGCTGCAGGACAAAACGTCAGGCACGGGAAGCGACACCTGGCACGATCATGAGACGTTCTGAACCCCTAGGAACATTGACAAGTAACTCTAGGGTTGAACAACCCAGATGTTGTACAAAACATTTTTCAACAGAAGCAATATGCAAATTTTTGAGTGCAAGCTTGCTCCACTTATGAAAGTAACCTTCTTAAAACCTACAATCCTAAGGTGTTAAAAGGTCTGCATGCTCAGAGGAATGTTCTCAGTATTTTTAGATGTCCCATTAAAAGGTTCTGCAGTGAGAAGAAGCTTTAGTGCATAGAGGTGCCCTCTGCTAATTACCCTCACTGTGTAACATTAAAGGATGACATCATGCATCTGGAGCACATGACTGATGCTGATCTGGCAAGAGATGCAGTCCTGAGAAACAACTACACAACTCTGCCCAAGGAAAACCAGCTGATTGTGACTATCTGAGATGCCTTTTTAATGCTTTTAATTAAAACATTTAAATTTAAAATTGCAGTCTGAATATTCAAATCCTTAACCAACAAGCAACATACCAAATTAGTGCTTTGAATGTGGTTTAGTCAAGCTTGCAGACTTTGTAGTTTTTCAACTTTGCAAAAATATTTTTCAGAACTCATGTGACATTATTCCCCATGAGCTCTAACAGGATTCCTGCAGACAAATCGTGTTTTTACTCCAAATTTGCTCTACTTATAAATATATTATAAATAGAATCTCAGTTACAAATGTGACAAAATAAAGGGTAGTGAGAACACATCCACCCTTAACCCAGTTTTCTCAACAGAGAAATATTCTCAGTACACCATTATAATCCCACATCACAAGACCAATGTACAGAGGGTTTTGGACAACTGAACTTAATAAGCACACTTCTTTTGCATGTTAACAGGAGGCAGTATGTAAAAAGTAAAAGATCCAAAAACAAGTTTTTCTCTACGGATTGCAAGAAAGTGATGTTTGTCGGTGATATTGAAATGCTACATTAATGTGTGCTGATCTGAAAAACATGGTAAACCAAAGCATTACTAAAAATGGTTCCAACAAACGGGCAACTGTGAAACTACTGCCTGAATTCCCAAGATAACAACATGTAGTACATGATGTCATTATATCAGCATTTATAGTCTGCACTGGAACCATAGCAAACACTATTTTCTGTGGCACTGTTACCTGGGTCTTAATAATGTATGATTAATGCAAATATAAACTAGGATTTTTTTTTATTATTATTATTATTTTAACTGGCCATAAAAACTCACAAACACACTTGAAATGGCACAACAATCATGCCATGGGATTGCCAACCCCATCTGTCAGATGCTGTCGGTCCAATCTTCTTACATAAAGCAAATTCTGACAAGCTGGCAGGCTGGCTGATGTAGATGACAGTCCAAAACCCCACTGGCCACATGCACGCCTCTAAACCCTTCAAACTAGCGCACTCCAAAGGGAACACACACAATGTACTGTCTACAAAGACAGCTCTCTGAGATCTGAGCTTGACAGCTACAGAGTTATGTGTAAATCTGAATTAGCAAATGTGTATTATAGTAGGTTTCAGTGTTATTATTAAACTTGCAATGGTTAGCAAGTATTTCTCCAAAATCCATGAGTACATTAATCCTAAAAGCCACAGTATGGAAATGCAAGATCAGTTAGAAATAAATCAGTTAGCATAGTTAAACTACTAGAATAAAATTATTGATGTCTAGAGACATGAAAAGAGAATCAACATTTAAGCATGGAGAAAGCATGAAATGCAAGAAAGGCCACGAGTGTGATCAATACCAGCACTTCTCTGACTCACCAGTGATAGACTGGGAGCTTCAGGCTACAGTGCACATTGTGTCTAACAACACTTTAAAAATTAAATAAATGTTTCATTAAAACAAAAGGGGGGGGGGGGGGGGGGGGGGATGCGTAACAGGACACTGCTATGAAGGAAATCAATATGACTCAGACTGTCACATCACACAATCTGTTGTGGGTTAAGAGCCAAAGTAATATTAAGGTTTGAGGAGAAGAAACTAGGGTTTGACCAAACGAAGGGACACCCGAGGAAATTAATTTTGCTCCGCAACACCCACATGGACCAATCAACCAACAATGAACCAATGAATCAACCAATCAAAGTCGCATCTGAAATGTTTTCATTGCATGTTGAGTGTTCTGAGGGACCGCAGTGGTCTAAACGTACCGCCGCATTTTAGCCAGATATATCATAGAGGAATGAAAGAGTTTCTCACCTAAGAAGATCCTGAATGTAGAAAATGTGCATGCATGTATGGTGAAAAAAATCTGAGGGAACCAGAACTATGAAGTCTATTCCACCGTCATGTTTCACAGTTGTTCGTTTACAGGGTATCTGCACATTTTTAAATCTCAAATTCAATGACTTTTAAGACCTTTTTAATACCTCTCACAAGAAAAAAATAATACCAGGGTTGCCAAATTTTCAAGATCGTTTGGAGTGAGATTTGAACCTGGAGGGGGGTGGCGAGTGTCAATTTCTGTTAGCAGCGAATGACTCGATATGCATATTACTATTACGAGTGCTATCATATCGCTTGTGTTTTTCAGATTTCATATGAGAATCCAGCCCTTTACAGCCCATTGTACCAAGTTTGAATGTTTTTCGGCAAGTTCACATCGCGCCTCACTGGATCACTGGAAGGTTTCAGCTAGCCACAATATTTTTCATCCTCCAGTCACTTCACTGAATGGACATTTACCCATGTCTGCATCGGAGCCTTGTATTGTTGTTCCCGCCGCAGCCCTCAAATAAGAAAAGCAGCTTGCTAGGCAGCTAAAGCATCGTCTGCTGTTTCCACCTGTTAGGTGACGTACTACTGCCATTTAGCAGGCGGAGTATACGGCCGTTGCGGAAATGATAATTATTGTGGGATATACATCGGTAAAATAAAACAGAAAAACTGAGCAACACACTTATTTAATGCCTCCCCTCCTAAAATTCCAGACATTTTAAGACATTTTTAGACCTTGAATATGTAAAACTAAATCTAAGACATTTTAAGACTTTTTAAGGACCCGCAGGAACCCTGGTTTACTTTTGCAAGTGTAACAATAGTTGGGAATAATGTTCGTTTGCTAGGGGCCACAGGCTCTTTGGTCCTTAAATAACCAGAATGCCTGTGTGAACAAGCCTCTCCACATCTTTAACCCACAGCTGACACAGTGGGTTAGGGAGCAGTGGCAGATTAAATTGACCAGACTCTAAAGCTGGTGTCTGAACAACTATTTAATTATTAAGGTAATAGCGGCAACCTTGGCTGTTATGTGACATTACTGCAACAGTGGGAGACAGCCCTTAACTGTACAAAAAGAAACAGACACATTTCTTTGTGTGCTAAACAAATACCACTCTCTCATGACATATATATGCCAAGATGGCGTGAATCCCTTCACGCAACATACTGTAGTGAACCTCGGGGATATACTGATGAATCAGTGTCACTGACATAAAGGGTGTAGCTGGATGTCTGCTGATGACGACCTGCCTGAGAACTGATCATCAGACAGGCTGCACTAGCACAGCACACAAGAGCTCTAACGGAGTTTAGCCTCTTAAATCTAGAACTGATGATGATGATGATGATGATGATGAGGATAATGACGAAGGGCCGGTCTGCCATATGCTGACAGTGTCCTCATCCAGGGGGTGGGAGAAACGAGAACAAACAGGAAAACAGAAGAAAGTGAAAACACAAATTACTCCCTAAACAAAAAAACATATTGAACGCTATGGAATACTGACCAATCATACTTAATAGATATCAATATTGAATATTGACACCCCACAACCAATGATTCAGTGGCTTCAAAATACAAAGAATAACCATAATTTCTAGAGTGACCACAAACAAAGAACCAAACACTCTTTCAAAAACTTTTTTAAACTAAATAATTTACCATGAGTGGGACAGTTGGGTAACACAAAATGTAATAGCTCCATGCTCCAAGTATAACATCTTCTAAGCTTCCAAGTTATTATTTCTTCATACGAAAGGCTTCATAAAAGACGAGCATAAACCAAGACAAATCCAGCTTGTGATAAAAGCTGACACAGGAAGCAACAAAGAGAGGAGAAACTGAAACGTGAATCCATTAAAAAAAAGAAAAAAAAACAGACAACAGGCATTCATAACGGCCATGACAGTTTCCAAGGCAACCCCACATGGCTTTTGTCCGTGCCTGCGTTAGGTGAAGAAACAGATCTAATGCGAGAGGAAGGGCAGTGTGCCGGCTGAAAGGAACCAGGGAGAGCTGAGCTGACCTCACATCAATAAACGCTCAGTCCTGATTGAAGGGAGATTGAGAAAAGCCGGAACAAAACCCACAGAGAGATGGATGACAAGAAAGGGGGGAAAGGGAGGGTCAAACGCATGGATGTGGGTGTGTGCATGTGAATATGGGCTTGGGCGTAGAACATTAGACAATCGTGTGACCTAAGGCATTTCTCGAGTATAGACTGTCCTATAGTCCAAACCTTAAGGAACAAATGCAAATGAATGTTTGTCTTTTGTCTCAGGAAACAGTCGGGCAAAAATATTTCCATCTTTCTTCCGCTAAAAACAATCATGTTTTGTGCCATTTTGGCAGGACAATTGAGGAAACAATTTTCAAACAGAACATACATCTCTTCCTTACTATGATGAATATCTGAGTGAAAATGAACAATGTGGTAGAACAGGATTTTACCCACGATTCTCTTGCCTTCTGTCCACTGCACTTGACTAACAGTTTCAGAAAAACAAGAATTTTGTCTATTCAATGATTTATCACTATGAACCATATGAATCATGAGTAATATGACAAAGGGTCGAGTTAACAAGGAAACAAGTACATTTTCATTTCAGGTTGTCTAATAAAAGTTAATTGATTCATTAGATGAAACATGCATACTAAAACTGGACACTATAAGTATCTATATTAAATCTCACGGGTGATTTTATAGGTGTACAATCACTGCAGCAGTCCTGCTGGAGTCTGTATGTCAGTGTCACTGGTGGGCTGAGACCGGTCTGCCACCCAAAACAATTAAGACAACAGCAGAACCTGAGGACTAAGTACAGAGAGATTAACCCAAAGTGTGCATGGCCACAGATGGCCTAGATAGCCTAGGTGGCCTGAAACTTTACACCCACATGGAGGTTTTCATAGAGTAGCATTAACAAAGGGGGACTGGGAAATATAAATAATAGGATCTTCAACAAAGTATTAAAAAAAGAGATTAACAGATGCAAGCTTAATTTCTGTTGTACAGAATAAACCTGCAAGCTTCACCCTGATTGCTTTCATCAACTGATGAGGGTGCCCAGAACCAGCTAGCAAGCAACTTTAAATGAAGCAATTTTAGGCAATGTATGGATTTAGGATGAACTGATAAAACTCTACACTTTCTATTATAGAAATTTAAAATATATTTCAAAACATTATATTGTATATTTTATATTGTTTTATTTTTTTGGATATATGCACATACAGTATACTTAACACAGGTAACATACATAGAGATATTTAAAGCAAAGCATTTTAAAGCAGAGCTGATGAACGACCTCTGTCTGAACCGCCCTAATCTCACACACACACACACACACACACACACACACACACACACACACACACACACACACACACACACACACACACACACACACACACACACAAACGATGGACAATCTATCAGCACTCTACTACCTGCTTAATATTGTATGTATTACAGTTACTTCAAGGCACAGAGTGTCGCTGCTGCAGACTACTGAACTCAGTCTTTTCATTCACAGCAACACCATACGGCCAGACACGGTCCTGAATGCCTGAGGCACAGGAGCAGCTGTAAGACCATGTGTGTCCTGAGCAACACTCCGCCTCCTGATCCAGGTACATATTATGCTCCCATAATTATAATCACTAACTAAATTTAGACATTTTTATATAGCACAATACATGTTCTTAGATCAATATACACACAAATTATACAAAAACTTCATAACCTCCATACACTAGGTTGATCTATGACAATAACAATCAGCCATTTCTTAATTGAATTTTTCATCTGCTTTGCCAGTTGCCCTAGTTAGTCTTGTCTCCAGTCACTTGACATTAGGCCATCCTCCGACGGAAAACTCATTATCTCCGGTAATTCAGATCAGGAATTCATGCTTGGTGGCCTTTGACGTAAACACATGGTTCTTGGTAGACGTATCATTTTCTACATGAAAAAATTATACAAACACCAACATGAGTAAGAGACAACAGTCAGCTATAAAGACTCAGGGAGGTGCAGTCGGGATTCTATGCCTCCCCAGAGTAAAGAAACAAAGGAATCCTGGCCTTATTAAAGGAAATGCCCTCTCTAGTTCAGGATTCTGACAATAACAAGTCTGTAGCTAGCACCTAGCCCAGCACCAGCATAAAAAGGTTATTTCTTCTGAAAAACTGGCTTGCTGCTAGATAATAAGAAGGAAGAGTGTGAAGGAAAATAGACAAAGCCAGCATACACACACAGTTTGGACAACAACCAACTATGATATATTCAATCATAAGGTTCACAGTGCTTGTGAACACATACGAGAGAAATAATAAATGAAATTTACACTTTAAACAAGTGATAATGGCTAGAGGGAAAAAAACAGAAAGCAATATAACGGGTCATTGACCCTTCTTTGAAAAAAACATACTCTCATAAGGTAAATATGGAGAGAGGGATTTGCTTATAGAGGAAGGCATCAGGACGGCCACAAAGTAGAAGCTTAAGAACAAAGAGCATTTACTACAACTGTCTTCCATCCATTTCCTAAAACAACACAGAGAAAAGCCTCAAACCAACGAGAACACAACTAAAACGTAGACTGATGTAAACGCAACACTGGCATTCGCATGTGATCTACTAAGATGAATGGAACCGTGTCAGATTACGGGTAAGGGAAGCCTGTCTCGTCATCTCAGTGAAGGGACAAAAGTCTCACCAAGAAGGCTTTTTGCTAAATTCTATATACACATAAAGATGTATACCTGGCTATTACTTGTAAATGTAATGTATTACTTCCAATTTATTGACATATAAGTATTTATTTAAAAATTAACAATTATATAGGTTACATTATTTTTGCATACATATTTTTGCATAACATTTTATCAATTCCATGTTATAATAAGGATGCCACATAATTTTATCATTTTAATTTGCTAGTGTGCAACTGATCTAATACCACCCCCACCCCTGCTTCCTACAGTAGCACTAAGGTAACAATGATCTGAAGCACAACAAAAGGGTGGAGGAGGAGCTCCACCAGCAAGCCTCTGCTGAATTTAGAATAACCCCACAGAGCAAAGGGGATACATGTAGTCAGCTTCAATAGAACGAACCTCAACCCCTCCAGCTTATTCAACTGGCTTCAAACGAGCAGAAAATACGCAGCAACTACTGAAACACATTTCCTTCAGGACACAAAGCATCTGGCTTATTTAAGGCTCCATACAACGTTATTGGTGTACATCGTTTTTACACAACACGGAGAGACAACCAACACAAAAAGACAGTCGGCCGTTACTGTGAAATGAGTAGTGAAAAGTAATAGAGTGATGAGTAATGCCACACCGTGGAGTTTGTGCTCTCCTGCTGGCTCCAAACGTGCCTTCATTTCAAGCAGTCTTGAATTTTTCATATGCAGTTTAATTGCTATCTGGAACAGACAAGGACAGTCTCACCGCTGTGTGCACTGACTCACACTGACTAGAATCAAGCAAAAAAGGTTTAATTGAACTGCAGAAGCAGCACTGTTGTCATGTTTGTGTGTGTGTGTGTGTGTGTGTGTGTGTGTGTGTGTGTGTGTGTGTGTGTGTGTGTGTGTGTTGTGGACGTGTACGCCACGTAGACAGTAATATGCAGGGGAGTTGAGGGAATACTGAGACATTTTACAATTAAAGTCTGAATTCTGCATGCATGTAAATCTGAAAAGGTCAGAGCTTTGACAAATGAGGACTAAAACTAGATCTAAAATGTAACAAGCTAAATATAAGTGAAGAGTGAACAAACCACAGTGAAAAACAACACAACATACATACATCTTTTAGATTCCAAAATGATAGACGTGCATCTCATCTCCTCTTCAAGTGTACCCTGCAGGGCATTGGGATTTCATCAGAAAATTACCATAATGGAGACAAACTGAGGGAGGTCCATGTGAAGTATCAGTAATAAAATGTAAATGTGTGGTGAACATATGGGGGAAGCAACATGATGGACATGAGGAATTGCTCCAACACTAACTTAATAGCAAAAAAAAATGCAGAGGAAAATGACAGGAGACAACCACATACGACACATATTAATGTCAAATTCTAAACAAGATCATCATTTCAATGGCCTGTCCAAACATGATTTTCATAATCATGACAGCCACATAGCCAATATGAAGATGATGAGAAAAGCATATAAAATAGTCACGGACATGCAGTGCAACCTGCTCTTTAAGTCCTATCCAGTGGAAATGTGCTGGCTTCAGTCCTGCCTGCTAATGGGCACTCTCACTAGTCGAAAGAACGATTATATAAACCTTTAGAAAATCAGAGGAAAAATACCGTGTAGTGTAAAACTCTATTTTGAATCCCCAAGCAGGGCTGAAGCATGATGCTGCAATACTGTCATCTAGCCTGTAGGTAATTAGTAGTTTCTGGGACAAGCGTAGCTCTCCACGCAGTCAGACACAAGAGGCACCAGAGACCAGACGTGCTCTGCATGTCCTGTTTTAGAGATGAATTATGTACACTACCCGCAGCAGTCGGCTTGGCCATGGAACGAAAGAAGGTCAGCAGAAAGTTTTCTCCAGTTTACTAAGCGGATACCCTTGAAGCACAAGGAATGAGTCTTTCCCCTAGTGTGTTAATGCTCCCTGTCTCAGGAGTAGTTGTTTCAAGTGGCAACGAAAGCATTACTTCCTACCAAGGCTTTAGGTGGTACTTTAAGTTTTTGGTAGAAAGCTATGGAATGAACTCCATATAACCAGACCCTATATCACAGGCTAATGGATTGTGATGCACATGACACAACAAAAAATAAATAAATAAAAATCATGATATTCACATAAAAGCTGATGGTCATGGTAGATGACTGAAATAAGGACTGAAATAAGGACAATACTAGATGTACTTCAACACAGGTAACTTTAAGAGCCAAGAATAGTATACATACCTAAAACCCTAAAAACTATCAAATGTTACAAATATCCACACATTAATAAACACAAACTGTTCCAGACATTGGCATGTAAGAAATAAGGACAAAAGGTATAAAATATTCCCCCAAAGGGGTAACGAAAAAAGGACTATAAGACCAAAGCACTATATACACATCTCATCATTCTTTAAGAGTTTTAATAGAAATACAAATGGGGCACTATTTTATAGAAAAATTATAGACGCTAGTAGGGGTGTATTCAACTAAGGATTTTCATAGTCGAATCTGATTCGTCAGCTTTTCCCTTTAGTCGACTAATAGTCGAATCGTGTTTTTTTTTTTTTTTTTTATTTAGAGCACCTTAAACGGGATCTCAAACGTAAAATTGATATATTGTGATCTATCGATCGCCGGTGGATGGCGCCAGAGCGATAGTAACTCATTGAAACATATATGTGGATCAGAGGTAAATAAACTGGATTTTTTTTCCGGCGTGAGATATCAGAAGTGTGGCGTGAGAGCGTGTGAAAACGGTCAAATGCGTGTGTCTCACGCTCAATGCGTGAGAGTTGGCAACCCTGCATTATAATCTCGGCAAATGCTGCGCGTATTCTGTACCATGTTCAGCTCCGCTTGTTTGGATTGTGCAACAGCAGGGTGTGATTTATTAATGTGTAGTAAGGAAGATGCCTATTGTTAATGCGCAAACATCATTTAAAAATATTTATTAACAGAAATTGGATGATTTTATTTGACAAAAGGCTATATATAACGAAAACAAAGACATTTCATGTAACAACTAATGCTTAGCTGCCTCCTTGGGCACCCCTATGTAGTTAGAATGGTACATTCGACTATGACGTTCATAGTCGACTAGGGGGTATAGTCGACTATAGTCGAATCAACGACTATTGCAGGACACCCCTAGACGCTAGAGAATCCAGACAAAGCCAAATTATGCAGGGAATGGAAATAAAAGCTAAATACACAAGAAAAAAATATATCACTAGGTCATAAGAATTCCTATTGTATATAAAGAAAAGCATACATATTCAATAACAAGAAATGTCATTTTACATTTAATATATGTAAAGTGCAGTAGCAACACCATCTGCACTCTGGTATATTAGCTGAGGGAACGAGGCAGCTAGTCCACAGCCCGTCAAGGCCACTGGTCATATGCACAATGCACTGAAGGTTTCGCCTCATAAATAGGACAGAGCACGTATGGCTTATTGGCTAAAAAGTAAAAGAAAGAATCTGACTATAGCTTAATTCCTACAAGAATCAATCGTGTACCTAAGGTTCAGAAAGCAAAGGAACTAACACTACATTAGTGAACAGGACACAGTTAAAGGGGTGGACTAAATTTATGATGTATTAGACATCCTCACATAAAACGTTACTGCAGCCTAAATTAAGCATAGAAACTAGAATATAAACCTGCATAATGCATATTAATGCATTAACCCTTTTAATAGAGTGCAATGTAGGCTAAACCACTGAACCTGAGACTTGCGCGAGGAGTTCTTTATACGAGACTTAACTAGCTCAATTTAAGTAGTTCAATCCCCACATGGAGCTAGTTGGACTGATTTCTAAAGCCTCTACCACAGGATGACATATTTCTGCATGGTACATCACTGTGGATGTAACTGCCATCAAATGCCCAAATACCCAAAGACCTCAAATCAGCAGTAGGATGAACATAAGGTCAAGAATATAAAATGTTTAACTGTACTTTGAGTTAAAATGAAGCAGTCTAAATAAATAAATAGATGCAGTCATTTTTGGTGTTATGTCATTACATCCTTTAAAGTTAGTGCTTCCAGCAAACTGGAAAAGAGAAGAGGATGAAAAAGAAATGGGCAGGAATGAGAAGATAAAAAGAATAATATTTTTATTCATGTTCCTTTCCTTTCCCCCAGCCCACATGCAAATGAGATGCAAATTTCAAATTCTGTTAATGATACAGACACTCTCTAAACTCACCCTCCCGTTTCAAATGAATTTTAAAGGATCAATCAAATAAAATTATTTGCTTTTCTCTCTCTTTCTGCGTGAACATCATGCATAAATTGGGAAAACCCTTATGCAAAAGGTCCCCTAGAGAACCTCCTCTTTAACACAACATGGTCCCTCCAGGGGACAAAAAATGACTGACACATTTTACCCAGCAGCTAAAACAAATGTGAGAATGAAGCATCACTGCTGCAGTGCATGCAAATAGTCTCCAACAGGGCACACCCACTGTGCATTCTTTTAACAGCCTGTGACCATCTACGCACATAGAAGCAGAATGTGGTTTAACAGGCACGAAACAAAAAAAAAAAAAACACCTCGAAATATTCTTAGTGTCTTCCCACCAGAAGCCATTAACCAACCAACCAACCATTGTAAACCAACAAACTCGCTCCTAGGCAGCAACTTTCAGGCACTGCACAGAAGCATGTTCACACACCTTCACGTAATCAGTGTAAGCACACCCAAGGCTGCACATTGGCTGGGTGGTAAACACCATCTGTCTGTGCTGTGGGGTCCGTGGGTGCAGGGCGGTTGCTCCAATCCTGCTCCTCACGCATGAAAGACGTTCAGCAGGGTCCTCAGCTGCACGCCCAGCCCAGGTCGAGGGATTAGAACCTCCAGTACACACCGTGAGCCAACCACAGGCCGCTGCCACTCCAAACGAACACCGTCACACACCTCATCAGGCCTTTACAGCATATTGAATAATGATGTGCGAAAGCTACTCACTGGGTTTAGCACTGCACTGAAATACAGTCTAAAAAAGGTTACTGGCTATTGACTTCGCACCATAGAAATAAAGAGTGCCAAAAATAACTTTTTGACAGTTCATTATTCGCTTGCCGGGAAAGCTGGGGAGCGAAAAATAAATTCTGTTGTAAGCAAAATAAAATATTCTCATCTGTAAGAAGCATGGATACAGGCTAGCAAAAGCACTGAAATTCATCACTTGTAGTTCTAGCTAGGATGGTACATGTACAAACAAATGCCCATTTAACATGGTAATAAAGCGCATGAACTTTATTTAACTATCTTTGTCTGCTCAAATGTCACTGCAGACCTTTCTCATATAGCCACATATTCAACATTCTCTATACTTCTATATGTTTCTATATGCACTATACATCTCTAGACTACATTATTTTCTATATTCAAAAGCTGTACTTTATTTTATTTTAATTAAGTTTATTCTCTAATCTTTATATTCTCTCTATATCTGTAAATAGTCCGGTAAGTAGTCATTAATGAACTTGCCATGGAAAATACATCTTTTAAAGTAATGTCTGCAAAACTATATTTGGCTTGTACACCACGGTTGTGGTCTGCACAGCCTCAGCACAAAGGTATGTGTGTTTTATTTTGGGGTTTTTTTGTTTTTGCTCTGGAGGAGAATTATGGTTGCTATTACTATTAATGTTAATATTAAAACATTATTCAAGTGTCACATTCAGCATTTTGTACTTAATGTTCTAAACGCCTCTGTTCTTTTTTCCATAGTTAAGAGCACAGCCCTGTTTTTAAATGTATTGCAATTAACAAATATACTTTACATTTGCATGCACCTTGTACACTTGGCAAAAAGACAAATGTGAATACTGTCATAACACCACCATTCTGGTGCAGCACGCAGGCACAAAAGACCCTGCAATCAGCAATTACTCTGCTCAAGGTTGTTCCTCTTTCAGTGGGCACAAGCTCTTTAATGGGGTTTCTAAGTGTCAGGATATTAATGGACACCTTGCAATAATAAGTCCATTAAAATACTCATGTACAGAGAACTCATCACCACATGGTCTTGAGTGAAGCACTGAATCTACTGGCGTCTATGTGCACTTCAGAGATATATTATACATCACCGCTCAGTGAAGTGGAGCCACTCAATGGGAGCAACAAAGTAAAAAACACTGCCACCTATTGGTAGGATTTGAGAAAGAACATCATCTTTAGGAAATCCATAGTACCAACATCTTTAAGGCATTACCACACTTTTCAGCAAGCAGATAAAGATGTAATTCTCTTATTTGAAAAAGCAGACACACACACACACACACACACACACACACACACACACACACACACACACACACACACAGCCTTTGGACCTCTTCAGCTACAGTTTCAGTGTCTGTCTTAGTCAATAATTTGAGTGTGTTTATATGCACTCAATAATCCAGTCTTAATCGGACTTTTCCTGTTATCTGATTATTCAGGTGTAAACATCATACTCCATACAAGATTTCCCGTTATCTGTATACTCAAGTACATATAAACATGATGACTGAATTATTGACTGCAGTAATAATGTGATTACTGCAGCTACTGGATTATTGCTTGCATGCAGTACACTCAAGTGTGATCTACTGCTCTCTCTTCACTACACAACTCGTGTCATATGAATTACAGGTCCATCCATTGATTGCCCCATTATTGAAAGATTGTGTGATTACTGATTTATTACATACAACAAAAGTTAATCTATGGCAGTTTTCCAACTAATCTCCCATGTCCCATTGTGTGTTTTCATGCATTTATTACAGATTAAACAAGTGAAACAGACAAGCTTATTGCTTAAATCACCGTGAGTTTACATTACGAATTCACTTGATTCCAAATTAAACCATTTCTCAATCTGTCTTTGTTTTTACCCCATAGCATCTTTTTCGTCAGTTTCAAATCCCAGCACCAAAAACGAATCAGTGCAAAAACAAAGCAGTGGTGCCATTGCTAGTCAACCTACTAAAGGAAATGATTAAAGACTCATTTGATGGACTTTCAAACACACAGCCCTTTTAGAATACTTGTGAACTGTCTGCTCTGTTTACTCTGGTTCTGCAGTACCAGATACAGCCAGCAGGTGATGATGTTGCACCTATCTCTGTGTGACAGACACATACACAGCATGACAAATTGCTTCACAGCATGGCTCTATCTCACTGTGCCCTATTCACTCACACACACACACACATCCACACACACACATACACACGTGGCCTTTCTGTGGATCAGCATCACATTGTGTCAAAGTGCAAAGTAGTTCAGCTCTGCTGTGGTTTCACCTCACACGAGTCAACTCATCAGATGTTTACTAAGCCCTTCAGACAGGTAGCAGAGCTATAGGGCTCCTAGAACACAGCCTGGCACCATCAACATGCACAGACACATACAGACAGGCTAACTGCCCAGCTAGCGTCCTAGCCCAGTCCAGCACACTCTCTCCTGTACTGCCTCTTGCCCAACTATGTCCCCAATCCTCGGTCTCAGTTTACTCAAATTTGAATACAAGTTAAACCTATAGCAATATTGATTCACGAGTGAAAACGGATCATGCTGAAAAATCAGAACATGCCTTCCCCTACCAAGCCACTGAGAAACAAGAACAAGCAAAAACTTTCAGATAAATCAGATCAAATTGAGATGAAAAAAAAGAAAACTCCAGTTCCAAACCAAACACACCTGCTCCTACCACACCCATCCATCTACAGGGGCGTCCATAAACACAGAACACTGAAGCCAAGACTTTACAATACGGTGTTTGTGTGTGTGTGTACCATAGAGACACATAATTAGAGAGATGAGATGAGAGAGAAGAGAGTATGTGGGTTTGAGAGTATGCACCTGCTCTCCCCCTCCTGCGTGCGTGTCCGTGTGTCTCTCTGGGAGTGTGTGTTTCTCTGGGAGTGTGTGTCTCACCAGTCCTGCGGTCAGCGAGGGCGCCGACTGGCCCAGGGACTGGCTCCTCATGCGCACCAGGTTGTTGGCCTCCCCTGCTGGCTGCTGCCAGGTCAGCTGACTCACGCCGCTGTGCATGCTGCTGGACAGAGGTAGGAGCTGCTTCCCTAGAGACAGACAGACAGACAGACACACGCACACACACACACACACGCACACACACACACACACAGCATAAGGCCTTAGTGAGCACGGCGAGGGGGTGTGTCCATCGCCACACTTCTGGGAAAGGCTCTACAGCATCTTTACAGAACGTATGTTTGGATGTATGTTCGGTTTCTTGAATTAGCACATTTTAAAAAAACTGCTTGCAAAACGTCCGTCTGTGAAGAGCTAGAAGTTAGTGTTCTAGAATGGAGGGGCAGAGCTGTTTTTAGTGTGCTCTCCAAGTTTGAACACTTGATGAAACCAACGTTAGGAAGTCTATACAGTCTATAAGGTGAAATTGAACAGATAAATGTACCTATTTGAAGTGTGATGAAACATTACAGAGTACACATTTTCATTAGTGCAGCTGCTCAGTGTAATTAAAGGACAGGAAAATTATGCCACAGAACCGTGTTTGCTTTGCGGGTTTGTTTTGGGAATTATAATAATTTAAGAATGAGTCTTCATCCCATTCAGTGTTTTGCTTTAGATGGGTTTAGATGGACATCGTGGGGCCTCATGAAATAAGAAAAAAGAAAAAACAGAACAGAAAGACATGAACTGTTGCTTGAAATTGTTATTTCAACCACTGCGGCTAATCTGCCAAAGTATTCATGTGGAGCACGGCCACATGCCACAGCTCCCATCATTCATTCACAAGTCACAGAGAGGAAACGCCTTCAAAACCAAGCATTAGCATTAGCATTAGCATTAGCTCAGTACTGAATCATCAGCAAAGCACTGAATCACAATTAAGTGGAGGTGGAAGCTGAGGAAAAACACCGCAAAACAAATCTGTGTGTGTGTGTGTGTGTGTGTATGTGTGTGTTAGTGTGTGTGTGTGTGTGTGTGTATGTGTGTGTTAGTGTGTGTGTGTGTGTGTGTGTGTGTGTGTGTGTGTGTTAGTGTGTGTGTGTGTTAGTGTGTGTGTGTGTGTTAGTGTGTGTGTGTGTGTGTGTGTGTGTGTGTGTGTGTGTGTATGTGTGTATGTGTGTGTTAGTGTGTGTGTGTGTGTGTGTGTGTGTGTGTGTGTTAGTGTGTGTGTGTGTGTTAGTGTGTGTGTGTGTGTGTGTGTGTGTGTGTTAGTGTGTGTGTGTGTGTTAGTGTGTGTGTGTGTTAGTGTGTGTGTGTGTTAGTGTGTGTGTGTGTGTGTGTGTGTGTGTGTGTGTGTGTGTGTGTGTGTGTGTGTGTGTGTGTGTGTATGTGTGTGTGTGTGTGTATGTGTGTGTGTGTGTGTGTATGTGTGTGTGTGTGTGTATGTGTGTGTGTGTGTGTATGTGTGTGTGTGTGTGTGTATGTGTGTGTTAGTGTGTGTGTGTGTGTGTTAGTGTGTGTGTGTGTGTGTGTGTGTGTTAGTGTGTGTGTGTGTGTGTGTGTGTGTGTATGTGTGTGTGTGTGTGTGTGTGTTAGTGTGTGTGTGTGTGTGTGTGTGTGTGTGTGTGTGTGTGTGTGTGTGTGTTAGTGTGTGTGTGTTAGTGTGTGTGTGTGTGTGTGTTAGTGTGTGTGTGTGTGTGTGTGTGTGTGTGTGTGTGTGTGTGTGTGTGTGTGTGTGTGTTTCTCACCAGTGAGGCCCGTGGCTATGCTACTGCGGCGGGCCCTGCCCTCGTCCTGGCTGAGCTGCCGCTGCAGTTTGCTCTTTCCTGCAGCGGGGGACAGGTCAGGGTTACTCAGCTTCCTGAAGAGCAGAGGAGGGGGCACCACAGCCTCCTTCTACAGGGAGAGAGGAACAGGGGGAGAGACGAGGAGAGAGAAGGAGAGTACAGTGAAGTTCAAGCAACGTAGAATCCCAAAATACCTTAAAACTAGTAATTCATGTGAAATGTGGCATATAAGAATTCATCTTATTATATTCATAACTTAATCTTGTATCAATAAGGATGGTTTTATTCTATATACAACGTGCGACCAAAAATCTTCGACACTAGACCCGTGTTATGATTAGTTATGAGGCCTACACTTGTCTCGGTTATGCGCTACACTGAGCTGCCATTTGCTGCTTCTTCCCAAATGCAAAACCATGTTAACGAGCCAAAAGCTAAAGACCAATGAAGTCAGAATTTAATCAATTGAATCCGTCACCCGTCTTCAGAGATGCAGAGTGTGTACATTGTGAAACGCTGAAGGAAACCTCCACAGATACCGAGTAAACTTGTATATGCAGTTTTATTACCTTACTTTTTATGAGGAAATCATTCTCCCAGCCAAACAGCCTAAGCCGTGTCCTCTACAGAAAGACAGATTTAACAAAAGACTGAAGAAAAAGAAAAACTGCCCTTTAGAGAGAGTGCGGCTTCTGCCGCAAGAGAAATGAAAATGGACAAAAGAAACATAAATTATGTCAGAAGTTCAGATTCCGCTTGGCTCTGTATGAGGACAATAAGAATGGTGCAGCACTGCCCTCCACTGTTTCTTTGGACGGGGTTAGTGGACAGTGATTGCTAGCACACGCTGAGATTTGATGCTTATGATGTTGAGACTAGAAGTGCAAAGTGTTAAAGGTAAACTAGAAGACAGTGATTTGATTGCTGAAATGTTGCTTCATTCTGTACAAGTGAACAAAAGTCCAGGATCAGACAAAACACAGATTTTTCACAGATTATCAGGTACACTGAGCAGGCACTCAACATCTGGCAGTTTGCTTACAAGGCGCAAAGAAAGCAAACACAGAAGGGTAGAGGATGGCACATTTACTCTACGTAATCTACTTTTTAAACACCCTGAGGCAAAGAGCACGCCCAAGATTGTTATTCATTGATTTCTTCTTGGCCTTTTGTACATTGTAGCCCAGAGGCTCATAGAACATTTTGAAGTAGCAAGTCATAACTTTGTGGTATAGGCAATTGATTTCTTGTGTTCTCTCCTTTACAATATCCTACATGCTTTGTCCCAGCATGTGTCAAAGCAATGAATCAATAAGACCAAATTTTAAGATGCTCATAAGTCAAGAGTCTAGTACAGGAGTGGCCAACCTGCGGCTCCCGAGCCTCATTTGCCTGGTTTCATGCGGCTCCCCAGCCGGTCCGCACTCTCACTTGCACTAACGGTCTGTGTCGTGGCCCGGTTACCTCATCAGCTCTGAGGGCGACACACTGCTACATCTTCATGCTGCGCGGTTTGTTTACAAGCCTAGCGAGCCACTAATACTTTTAAAACCGGCGTAGTGGAAAACACGCATTTGACTGTCTTCACACGCTCACATGAGTTACTAATTCGCCAACTACTGGCAGCCTAAATGTCATAATAAAACATCATTAAGCCACCAAAATCGTGACGTAATAGTGACTTGCGCATGTGCAGTAAGCCTAGGTAGGAAAATTTGACAGAACACCGGACCCCACAGTTTACCTTCAACCCCCAGCAGCTTCAGTCTGCAGCTGGCTGAAACATGTCCGTGATAATGAACTAAAACTGATTCTCAACTGGTGGGTTGCGGACAGCTTGTACAAAAAATGTATAGTCTACCTACTCTTATAATTTTGTACTCATCTTTTATCTTGAATAAAGACAGACACATGCCAGGGCTCCAGACTGCGACTAAAATGGTCGCAATCGTGACCATAAATATCAATTTGCGAGTAATATAATTATTTCAGGCAAAAGGTGATACAATGTTTATAGGGGTGAGGATTTTTTGTCATTGGAAAAATATCCACCATTTTCTTTTGAGTTTGTATTTTAAAAGTTAATTGGTATGCTGTAGCTCCCACATGTTCGTCTCTGCCCATCAACAAACGCGGGAATCCGATCACGTGACTCGCGAAGCAGCCGAGCTGAAACTTTAGCACTAAACGTTAGCTTGTTGAAAATAGCGAAGACAAAAATATCGAATTATTCACACAGTCTACATCTCTGTCGGACCATAAGAGGATACACTCCTTTATAACTGTACATAGTTTTAAGTTAATTTTAATAGGATCAAAATTCACTCATATGCATAGGAAACTTGGTATATATTCGGAATTCTTTCTTCAATACTTTTAAGTTAAAAGTGCCAAAATATACTAATTCTTATTTCTGGCAACCAAGACAGACATCTACAACTTTAGTAACGTCAGGAATAGATATATAATAGATGTATGCAGGGGTGATAGTGGGAAAAATTCCTGAGCCTGAACTTTTTCTGAGCGGGGGGGGGGGAGTGTTAGTGTACCATATTTAGAATATTTAATAATTAATCTTTAAGTTAATTAATAATAAATAAGTCAGGTATTCATTATAGTGAAATAAAAACTAATTTCTATTAATATTCTGAGAAAATGTTGTAACCTAAAGATTTATATTAGACACAATATGTTAAAAACAGGCATGATTAATTATTTATTCATTACTGTTAGTAAATTATAGGATACCAGACAACTCAAAGAAATTATGCAAATAAAGTTTAAAAGAATTACAAGTATTATGATTATAGTTAGTTTATATATATATATAATTTAATAAATTTAATAAATATTTTGTGTTGGTTTATTAGGACATACATTTGTGCTTTTGTTCATGTATTACACCTTACGCCGTAAGGCGGCCAGGATGAACCAGATCATCTGACCATCTGTACCAGCTCAAAAAAAAAAGCACTCTTATATTTCTGATAAAAATTTAACTTAATCAGAATAAAGATAAAATACTGAATTTATCTTGTATCTACCTCTGAAGCTCTTCCGATGTCTGAAATACAGGCGGTCCCCGGGTTACGACGTTGATCCGTCGTAAATCGATTTTCGGTGTAAATCGGAACATACGTACATACTGTACGTAAATAACGTACTATACGCAGTTATCCGATCCTAAAGCTAGGCTTTTGGCCAATACCTTTATCCATAGCTGCGTTTAACTAATCTTGACGCCGCGCACACCAAACACCAAGTTCCGTTTACGACGCAGAACCACTTAGGTCCAAACAAGGCTTTATACAGTAAAGGGGAGATGTGTAGTAACCACGAAAAATCGTAACTTGGGAACCTCGTAAGGATCATATTTCGGCCTCAAAACAGATAGCATGCGCGCGCGTGTGGTTTATCATTATGATTTGACCGATCCCCCCCCCCTCGATTTTTTTTTCTCGCGGACATGTTAGTACGCCGGAATTCCGGCGTGGCGCCTGAAAACTATCAGGCCTGTGTATGTAACATGTTATTTAAAATATACTCCTGTCACCAATGCAACGCCTAAGGCACCGTCAGTTGTGGTGGTCAGTTTTCGTCAAATATTTCAATAGCTTTTAAATGGTCCATCATAAGTCCACAAAACAAGGTTGTTGATTAGGATGCATTTAATGTACTGTAACTTGTTTTATGCTCTTCTGATGGACATTTTAAATGCTATTGAAATATATGGCACAATGTGCACTTAATATGTATAGGTTACAACTTATTTTTATCTTATGAAGGATCATTTAAAAACTATTTAAATTGTTGCAGAAAAACAGAGTGCACAGTGCTCTGGGGCCTTTACAACCACCACTTTCATCCGTTAAGGTAATTTGTAGATGGTGACAGTAGCACATTTAAAATAACATGTCTAATTCCGCATATGCCAACATAACCACAGGTACAAGGAAGATAAAGACATCAGTCATGTTGGTTGGCAGAGATCCTAAATAACAGCTGATCTGATGTGAGTGTTGCAATGCTTATTAGTTTGTATTTTATGTGCCTAGAAAAAGTTATTGTTGCCCGATTTTTTCTTTTTAGGACCTACTGGCTCCTTGAGTAATTTTTTTTTTGTCTGGAGCCCAGCATGCAACCAATCTTGTTGCCATGGTAACCACCAATTGTTTGCCCTTTTAATTTGTTATAACATTTGTACTGTATAAAACTAGTTCAGGGGTTCTCAACTGGTCTCAGCGACCCAAAGAGCCCTTATATCGGTATAGGTATTGGCAGTCATATATCGGTATCGGATCAGAACTGAACAACACTGGATCGGCCCATCACTATTTCAGATAAATCAATTTGAAAGCAAAAATAACTTTGGTTAAATGGTTAAACTCCTGGGATATGTGCATTCTGTCTAAAAAGCAATGTGATTAAAAGTAATACATTTAAGCATGTTAAACATTATATGTATTTAATATCTCTACACATTTTCATTTTATCTTTGAACTCAGACTTTCCTTGTGAATATCCTCTACAAATGTCCAAATCTGTACAATGTTAATTTACATGTTTTTTCATTAAGGTGTTTATATTAATTATGACACAGACATCCTAAAAACAACACTGAACTAAATCCTTATCCAACAAAAAACCTCTTGAAAATGCATTTTAAATCAGCAGTAAGTGGTAAGAAAGAGCAAAACAATACACAAGAACATTTTGGGAGTTCAGTTAGTGACATGAAAACACTCCGCGTTACAAAGAGTGGGTGGTGTGGAAAAACACAGCCACATTTTCCTCAGCTTGAGCCCAAATTAAAAACATCCTGCGCGTCACACCAAACAGTTGCAGCACTTATATGGCCAAATCAAAGGTTATAAAAGCCTCTTCATACCCTCCCTCATGTATAGTACACAACCTAACACATGACTAGTGAGTTTAAACATCACTCGTTTAAACAAGGTGCAACAAATGGTACTATTTAATTATAAATGGACAACCAAGATGATTTTTGAAGGCATCATTCCAAAAGTACCAGAACCCCAGGCAATCAATCACTTTAGTTTGGACTACAAATGTCCAGGGCCTTAAAACACAGGGTTCCTGTCACACATGGGATGGTTTAGGTCACCAGCAAGAATCCCCGTTCGTCCACACTGAGAATGGGAAATGGAAAGCAGACTAAACCCAACACCATTTTCACTCTCCCTGTGGAAACTGAAGATTTCAGAACATCTGGAGAGGCAGCATGGGTTGTTGTAAGCACAGCACTCTTAAAACTGCTCCAGCACACAAGAGCTCTCCAGAACATTTCCACCACTGAGCCATAATGCAAACACACTCCAGCCTCCTCACCTTACGCATGCTTACAAACACAAAGATTCTTTCCTCAGTTTAGACGTTCCTTCTATGTATGAATGTAAATGCATGTAAAGTGAACAACAAGTGTTGCGTATACCTTGTCTGTATCTATAATCTTGCTGGAGTGCTGATCACCTTTCTCCTTTAGCACAGCTAAAACAGCTAATTTACTGTGGTCAGGCCACACTTTCTATTAAGGTAAAGGAAGGTCTTCCTGTACAGAAGAGCAACACTCAGGCTTTTTCTGTGAAAATGACATTAGCTGGGAGGGCTGAAGATAGGGGCTTGGCTCTCTTCAGGATCAGACACACAACGATGCATACAAGACACAAACTCTGGCACTGGAAATGGGGCAAAGGGCAATTGTGTATACTTGCATAGAACTTTGCCACCTACTGAAAGCTTATTATAGGTTTGAAAAGGATAAACAACACAATTATATGTCTGCCTTGATTGACAAAAGCTAAATAGCTTCACGGTGTTTGCACAATATTGAGCAATGAGGGAAAGGCACCTGAAGAGTCATGATGTTACCCTGCTACTGAAGTCAAGAGTGAGTACAAAACCATTCCTTCCGTGGGATCACAATCTCGTGGGACCACAACCCTGGTCTTATCCAAGAGATCTGGAGCTTCCTTGACAATCCATGAATGTGTCTTATGGCCACGTTCTTCACTTGTGACTGTTTTTTTTTTTTTTCTCATGGCCAGATGTTTTTCCTTGGCAGTCTGATTACATCCCCTTTGCTTGGCAGCACAGTTCTCCTTCAGTGTTCACTGCATGCTCATCCCACAGCCTGTCCACCGAGACCAACATTCAGGCTCAGTGAGAATGACTAATATTGTTTAGCCACAAGTTGAGAAGTAGCTCACAGAAAGACTTCGGGCTAGACATAAAAACTGATCCCAGGGCAAGAATAAAGACACCAACGCATGTCTGTTAATACCTGATAGATGACAAAGGGTGACGGGCAAAGCAGAGGAACAAACAATGGAGAAAACTCAGCTGTGGACGTAGTCAGCTAACTCCCAGCAAGCTAATGCTACCAGTACATATAGCATGGCTTCATTTTATACTGTGGTGTTGGCTTTTGGCTGTTTGTTTACTTAAACATAGCCCCACTTAAGTGCCGTAACGGCGCAAAAGCAATAAGACCATCTACTGTAAAAGCTTTAGCATATTCCATGTTTTCCGTAACTAGAAGGGTTCTCTTACTTCTGACATGTGATATGTTTGTTGGGATTCCCATAACCTTGTACGACCGGATGAAAACACTGGAAATGTTTGTGCTACACCTGAACATGAGCTAGAAAGAGCTGGAGGGCCTCTGCCAGTGCCCCTGGTCAGGTGGTGAAGGATCAGTCACCATGCAGTCACAGACAGACTGACATAGCACTGGACAACTGCAGGAAGGGATACTATCATACACTTACTAGTTATCTTTCTCAATGTAATTGAACAATAAGAACACTACCACACTCCAGTTGAAATGAGAACAATGGGCCTTAATCAATGGTTGCTTACAAATAAGTGTAGATTTGACTGCCTCAAATGACCATGTATTCTAGGTCATACAATGTTGAAGTGATTGTAATTTGAGCACAAACGATACATCTGCTTCAGCTGCATGAAAACATGGGCTGGTGCACTGGTGCCTCATTTACATATCATTTGCAAAGGGCATGCCTTGAACTGCCTTCATATACATAGCATTTGCATAAACACACCCTAATTCATTTAAAGTGTAGCACTGGTACAATACGTGGTGTGTATTAAGTTTATGCTCAAAAATTTAAGAAAAACTGAAGGAAGAAAATGAATCCAGAGGGGGAAAAAAAAGATACATTCCAGCAAAATTTGAAGTGCTTGTCAGCTGACACTAAGCCTACATATGTTGACAGTAATCAAAGTGAACTGCACACCATACGAGTACAAGGATTCAAATGTGTACAGCAACGATGATGATGATGATGATGATGATGATGATGATGATGGTTATAATCATCATTATTATCAGCATCATCTTGTTCAATAACATCATTAATAAAAGAGAGGAAATAATTTTGATAAGCAAGCAATTCTCAGGTGGTTAAAACTATTATGCCCAAATGTACTCTGTCTACCCTTGAGTAATTGCCAAAGATGGCAATCATCGTCCTGTATGTGCACATACCAACTCCCCACCTCAGCCATCACTAGCCCTGCTCTGCTTTAAAACACTTTAAAGCCTCAGTCAAACAGCAGTATTACACCCACCATGTTTACTATGCCATCAGTTAATAACCTCAGAGTTTGTCCTGAGGAAACATGGACATTCCTCTTTTGGAGCAAGATTTTAAACCTGTTCTTGAACCTACAACAGACCAAAGTCAGGGCCCTTTCCAGGATGTCTTCAACATTATGAGTATACATGACAGCACAGTGGCAAACACTTATGTGGTCAGTTAGCATGAACTGTTGACTAATAAAATCCGAGACGACCATCCTTTTTAAAGTACACCAAAGCATTCAAAAAGCATAGTAGAACTCAGCTCAGTAGAACTGATGTTCGTTTCTCTGCAGCCTGAAGGAGCCGAGCACGACACACAGCATTCTCCACTGCACATTAAAGGTGTCAGCCCTACCCCCCCCCCACACACACACACACACACACACACACACACACACACACACACACACACACACACACAATGCTTGCAAGCACAAGCACACACATGCATCACAAAAACAGATCCGAGAGCAAGATGGAAAATATTCTTGTTTGCACAGGCAGGTCAGGTGCACTGGACTTCACCAGCTCCAAGTACACACACAGAGTTTACTATAGAGAAACAGAGTCAGGATTAAATGCGCAACAAAGAATTCAGGAGGACTATGCATGATGTAGACAAAACATACAGGAGACTCAGACACAGCAGCATTGGGAATACACTTCCTTCTTCTAATATATTTGCTACCTCACAAGAACATATTGTTTACATTCTTGACAATTTACACGAGGTGAAACTACTTTCTCTACTACACCCCATGTATAGTAGTTCTGTCCTTACAAATTAGTACTGTGCAATATATCCTGTGTTGATTCTTACTGCAATAGCGGCCTTCGCAAAGCTGATCTCAGAGAAGGCTTCAATATGCTAAACACTGTAGCAATATGCTAAAGCATCCAGGTCAATCCAAGAGGACTGCAAATAATATTAGACTAATCTTTATTCATATCACATAAGGTTTATCAGCTTATTCAATATTTGACAAGGTGCACAAGCACACATACGTTTGTACAGCCAACCGGTCATCATTCTGTCAATATAGGCCATTTCTGTTCACACTGTCCAGTCCTGAATAGAATATTCTGGTCCCAGTTGCACCCAAACCCAGGTCATTATTCAGGAATCCACATTATAATGGACCACACACAAACACAATCTACTTGTCTAAACTCCCCTAGTGTGGGTCTCTGTGTATACCAGTGCATGTGAGCAAAAGAAGTAGAAGAGTAGAGTGTGTTTTAATTGATTTAACAGATACAGCAACTTTCACAGAGTCCTTCATGACAGCTGCTCCATTCGGCTCCAGTGAGAGCGCTGAATCAAACATTTAAATCAGTGTAGTGAGCAGGCCAGCACACAGTATTTGATTACTTGGACTACATATTCAGTGATTACTTGGAGTAAGCCACCGACAGCTCACGTTTGTTGGACAGGGAAGCGTTCTAATGCTACTTTCCACCATTAGATCGAACACGCCAAAACATTTGGTTCATTCATTAGACATCAACAGAACTGTGGAAAAAAAGTAAGGAAACGCCATCAGACTACACATTACAGTCTGGAAGTTACATGGTGCTGGTTTGAAAGGAGTGGGGGGGGGGGGGGGGGGGGGGGGGAGTGGCTATAGGATTTCACATGAGATTTTTAGCATCAGCATGGGACTTGCGAGTTTGGCAAGTCCTGACTTTATAACTATCCCCCAGGCAAACCTAAATTGTGCATGAAGACACAGACTAAAAACACACGCACCAACAAATATATCACTGAGACAGGTTTTTCCATTGTTGGTTTTGAACATTTTCAGACAATTTCAGGTTTGCTGGTTGATTATAATTGTTCAAACAATTTTGAAGTTTAGACTCTGTGAAATATGTAATTTCTGAGGGAAGAAATGCAACGTCCCCAAGGTTATGGTTTCCACACATCTAGGGTCAGGTTAGGTCAATGGGTTTGTGGAATTCACTACGGTTCTGTGAATTTTTGTGATGACTATTTTTAATGAATGTAAATGTGCTTATGGAAGACCAGTTGTCAGTCAAATAACCAGGCTTGTGTCTGTGGTCTCCAATATTCTGCATAAGATCAGATTAGTTTCTTTTTACAATGGCAAGCAGAGATCTTGAAGTTTTATCTACCTCCTAGGATTGTAGCAAAATTATATAACATTTTATTCCCCATTCTTGCCAAACTTGGGAGTAAATTTTGTACTGTGTTTATCCTATACATAAAAAAATAAGAGACCATCAGTCACAGCTCTTTAGCCCAATGTTTTAACTTGTTGAACTGTGAAGGAACTCTCACTAGAACACTATCTGCCAAGCACCATGAGTAATAGTTCCAGAGTGCTTTCAAACACGCTATGTTACGCAATCACGCGTTACACAGAGTAACACGACTCCAGTTCTCCAGTTGAACCCAGCAGCCCTTGAAGTTTCTCATGTAAAAAAAATGTGTAAAACAATCCAGTGTAAATTTAAGGTGTTAGAAGTACTAGAAAAACTGGAATTACTTTATGATTTGTACTTTTAGTTAGTTTTGTCGGCTCCTCAAATGCAGGTATGGTTTGATACATTATGCTTATTTGAAAACAGAAATTGTAGAAGTGTACCAAAACTGAGCATTACTAAAGTCAGAAAATGAATGTCAGTATCAAATAAGGATAGACATGAGTGCTAAGAATTGGTGGATAAAATGAAGATCTCTTGGCTTCATAATCTTCCTGCCATCATGACAGACTTGCACAGCACGTTCTGTCTCTTTTAAACAAAGTAGTAATAAAGACTAAACATGCAATTACTATTATACAAGCATAAAATGTGATTTTCAAATGGTGTGTGGTGGAGAACACATAGTATGATACGCCACTGATGTAAAAAAGCTCATATTAAAATTAAAAAGGAAGAGCTCTAGTTACATGATAATGACAGAAACTAAAATTTCATGAAGCCATGTTCGTACTGCATAAGAATATTATATACTGTATTAAAGGACATCGCTGTTGGACTTTCTACATGGTCAGAGCACAGACCAATCAAGCACAGTGGGAGGTTAGTCTTCCCACCCACTCTTGCTTTCTCTAATCTCTCTGTTGCAGCTGTGGGAGTGTGAGAGAGCAAGTGAGAGACCCAACGTCCAGCCAACTCTGCCCTGTGGAATCCAGCAACTTGCACCTCCAGGAGGGAGATTAGACCTAAATGGACCTTGACAAAAGTGCAGTCCAAGAGTGCAAATGAGGATCTCCACACATCTCAAAGGACCAAAAAGATATGCTACTTCCACAGTGCATTACAATGTGCATTACAGGACTAAGATTAATGAAAGATTAATGCACACATCGCAGTAAATAGTGCACATTAAAATGCTCAGAATGGCAGGTTCTGCATCCATACCACAATGTACTCGGTATAAGCTTTCACACTTAGTCAAAAAGAAATAAAATGTTCATATCAAATGCATCCTCTCCAGGGACAGGAAGCTCTCATCTTCCCTTTCTCCTTGTCCGGTGAGATCAGGGGGGTCAAAGCGATCAGGGTTTCGTCCAGAGGCCTGTCCTACCAGATCGAGTATCACTGGAAATGTACTGCAGGTCATCAGTAACTCCAGGACAAAAACATGGCATGATTTAATCTGCATGGCTTTTCTTGTCTAAACATCCAGCATGCATGAACAACACTGGTGAATAATGCACAGCTTGCTTTTCAGAATGCATGTGCAGCACAGCACTGCACAATGTACTGCTTGAACACTACCATCCATTAAAAGAAACAGAAAGGCTGAATAACTGAACTGTGATTAAAGTCTGGAGATGCTGTTACCACAAAGGAAAATACATCATTAATCTATTCTCTAGGTAAATGGAGTGAGCAGTGTAATAATTGAAATGCCCAACATTTCTTTTTCAAATGAGACAGGACTGGGGGACCCTTACGAGGTCATTCCCACCAGAGAGAATTCATTGAACAGGTTACATCTCACAGCAATGCCCTTTCACTGAGCTAATTAAAGGCAAAGTTCAGAGGCAGCCCTGGGCCAAGAACACTGCATCACTGTCCACTGTGACTAATGGGTTCATTAAATCGCATATCCACTTTGTTTACACCCAAAACCCTTAAGAGGATCTACTGGGCCAAGACATTTCCTTTTAACTCCAAGAGGTTCAATTGGACCAAGACATTACATTTTTAATAATACTAATAAAACCAGCATCTACTGAAATTAACTGTGAACTGTTTTTAGTTTTTTTGTTTGTTTTTCCACAACTCTAAACTTTCGGATTTCTCATTTAACAATTTTCTGACATGATCACGTGGCCAATAGCTGACTTCATCACTTCAGGCAGTCTAGCCATGGCAATATGCTAAAGGTGTGGCAACAACAATAATATAATATTAAATTTTAATTTAAGATCAGTAGGAGTGAAGAATCCTAGCTTCAATTATAACATTCACTCTCTCATAAAAGCAAGCATGACTGACGGAGGGAGAGAAAAGACTAACTCTATAAAGGACTCTGTGCCTCACCATCCATCAGAATGTCAAACAATGAGCACGGTGTGGTTTTCATCAACCTCCTGGTGCTGCTGGACGGCCCCGTCTCTCTGCTCATCAGCTGGGGCAGAACTTTAAGGGTGATGGGGGGTGATGTGACTGCACTCAGCTGTTAGAACTGCCAGCTGAACCCAAGCCAGTGTGACAGAGATTAGCATTTAGAGCTGTCTTTACAGGGACGGCAATAAAGGCGGCGTGAAAATTGGTTTAATGGCTTTGACGCTGCTGCGTGCTGAGACGTGGTTCATTTGGACACTAGAGTGCTATAGTCTCCTGTACTTCAAACATTTCAGATGGTGAAAAATGGACCTGGATTAAGCCAGTTAAGTGATACAAGTAGGGCTGCCATGATTAGTCAACTAGTCACGATTATGTCGACTTTTAAATTAGTCGACGAATAATTTAATAGTCGATGCGTCGTTTTTTTTTTCCTCTCCAAACTGCTGCGGCAGTTTCCACTGCTGCGTTTGCCTTTCTGTCCTTGACGCGAATGCGCAGTAGTGGAAACCGGGGTAGATAGTGGACGACATCCCAGGACGTTATACAGACTGGTATAATGGCTACCCGGCTACGGAACTCAAAAGTGTGGGATCACTTTAAGAAAATGATCCCACACTTTTGAGTCCCGTAGCCGGGTAGCCATTATACCAGTCTGTATAACGTCCTGAGAAATGCGTGCGGAATATCTGCAAGGCAGAACTTGCCTTCCACGGCAGCACAACCGCGATGTACGAGCACCTGAAGCATGTTGTGGATGATTGTGACAATGATGAAGAGGGACCGTCATCTCTGTAATCTAAATTGCAAGTTAGCTGCTAACGTTAGCGTAAACAGAGCGTTAACTTAGTACTTACTTATCGTGGTAGCTGTAAAAATTAACATTAGTGATGGCGATTTGTTTCATTAGCCTTAGCATGCATTTGTGTGTTTTCTGTAACTTCAGTGAGACCAAAACTTTATTTTTGTGAATAATTCCTTAGTTTCAGGTACCTACCTAATTTGATTTAAATGCAGCTAAATTGTCTCTGTTTGATGCCAGAGACAAATGAAAGAAACAAAAACCTAAAAAAAAATAGAACAAATTTATTAATGTATTTATTTTTGTGTTGTTTAAGCCAGTGCCTTATCCTTATTTGAATAATTGTTTGTTGCAACAAGCTGCATAATTCATTAAAGGTTTAATGAACTATGATCTTAATTGTTTTTATTTTTAGTTAGCATATAGCTGAAATCTGATGGTTATATAATAGCAGTTGCATTCTAGTGCGATAAGCTGTATGTTTTATATTAAATTAACGTACGATCCAATTAGTCGACTAATCGCCTATTAATTTTTTATGATTAGTTGACTAATTGGATCGTACGTTAATTGGTCCTAGGCAGTAGCCTAAGAGGCCCAGGTTTCCCTCTCCCAGCCACCTCTTCTAGCTCTTCTGGTGGGATACTGAGGTGTTCCCAGGACAGCAGAAAGATATATTCTCTCCATCGTGTGCAACAATATTTTTGCCAAATAAACTGGACACCCCAACCAAGCCTCTAGAACAGGGGTAATCAATTAAATCTTTCCGCGGTCCATTTTTGGCAGATAGCTCAGACCTTAGGTCCGGGTTCGCGGTGGCGAACGAAAGTTGTTGAGCGCGGGGGGGTGGGGGGGGGGGGGCGTGGGGGGGGGGGGGGGGGGGGTGAACGTAACACTCAGATGGGTGGTGAACGTAACACTCGTCTGAAAATAAATTCTCCGTTTTAAAATATAGTCTCCCGTAAAAATTTTTTTGGCATTTGGGTCCGTATCCAGTTAATCAGGAATGTGATTGGGTCCGGACAGGATGGCGTTCGGGTCCGGATCCGGACCGCGGTCCGCCATTTGGTGATACCTGCTCTAGAACAACCAACAACATCGAAAAAGGTGAAGGCGGCAAATGTCATTGGAGAGATCAATAAGGTATTTTTCTCTGCCATCATAATTCCACAAAACATTCTTCTGTTGGAGTTCCACATACTTCATTATTGTTTTGACATGCTGCTGTTTATTTACAAACTGTGCGTAATTCAATGCTGCTCCCTATTGTGTTTAAGACATCCATAGACACTAGATCACCTGCTGTGGAGAGTGACATCACACGTCCAAAGGCCACGACTGGTGAGTGTCATCTGCGACGGCGTAATCTTCAGGTTAACTGCAGTACGAAACCTGTTTAAGGTGATTATACTGCTCTGATGAAAATGGTTAAACATTACCCACAATTCTACTCTGCAGCAGTGCAAAGCGCCCCATGTTTAGATCCAGATGTGCGAGTCTCCAGGCACCGAAACAAAGCAATGAGGTAACAAAGATTCCACATCCTCCAATCATCAATACCATAGTGAAGCAGAGTTCTGCTAAATCGAGGCAATAGGACCAAAGTAAAGATGAGGCCAAAGAGAAGAGTGAGCACTGCCTGAAGAGCCACCGAGGACTGGAGACAGGGTACTAGCAGAAGCAGTTCATGACAACATCTGGTCATGACCCCAAGGACTGAATAAATACATCATTACCCAACCTGGGGGGAGACATTTATAAGGACCAAAAAAAGGGAGTCTGGGAATGGAAAGAGAAAGAAATGGTTCACTACACCTCATCTACACTATAGACCAGTTTTAGTTGCTGGTTAGGAAAAAATCTTTAACAGTGTAAATAACATTTGTTCATAGCTCAAAGTTCATGGTTCATAACTCAAAATTCATAGTTCAAAGTTTATATTACAGAAACCTACTTATTTTCTTTGCCACAATACAATCCCCTATAGGCAGAACTGAGCGGTTTTAATTATTTTAGAAAAAAAATCATCTTGAAAAAAGGAGTTGACTTTATTCCTAACTGTACCTTTTATAGATGTCAATTTAATGAAATTGTGCCTTAACACATAACTTGAGACTGAGCCAGTCTACTGTAGTGTTGAGTCAGCCCCGTCTGCCTTTCTACACAATTAAATTCTGCCAGTAGACAATAGCAAACTCTGAATAACCAACAACAGACCTCCAAACACTCACATGCATTCCACATACACACTGAGCATTGAGAGGTATCATGTTGCAAAAGGATCAGCTATGACACACATGCACAACATATTGTAGTAAATGGTTTTCCTGCCCTGAACATGAAAAGTTCATATACACACACGTCTCAGCTTCACTCACATGTGGTGAATAAGATCCACATAATAAGAATAAGACAATAACACATGGCATGTAAATGAATCCACACCAAAAGCTACAATCACTGTATAGTGATATAGTGTACAACACTATTCTTGGCTATTGGCAGAATGTACTTTGTACTGAGGGCATTCATCAGGCTGAAAACATAACCCACATCAGTTAACTGGACAAAGTAAATTTGATATCTGCTTGATTAGAACAGTATTTCACATTAAGAATTTCAAGACTGGAGAAACATAATTGAATGCTGAAGTGTGCCATGTTAGCGAACTATTTACTACAAAAGACAGCATACAATTTCTACTGTGCAAAATGCTTGTCTTTATAAAGCCCAAGACAAGTGGAACTGTCTAAATGTTTATTTCAATCAAGTAACATTTAATAAACTCTTACCAGCCATTGTTTGGCACAATGTAAACACTTGTATCCCTAATTAACACCGACTACTTTAACAGATCTAAACATCAAAACACGATTAGTGTTCTTTTTGGTGTCGAGTCTGTGACAACTTCAATTTAATGTAAATTATCTACAGATCTACAGGCATTTATAATTACATAGAAGCGGGACTATATAAGCTGGAGACTGCATCTGCATGTCTGGTGTTTATAAGCACTGTGACATTTAATCAGAGCTGCTGCATCCAACAATGAGTACCCAGTCTTGGGAATGAAATAAGTTATGACGGTAGAGGAGTTCATTATTATTTTGACTAGTCATCCACATTATTTCAGCATTGCTTACAGAATTCATTGGCACATTTCATGCATATGCGTTTTAAGTAGTGGTGGGCCGTTAACGGCGTTCGTTAATTTGATACTCTTATCGGGCGATATAAAAATTATCGCCGTTAATCTATTCTTAAAGTTGGGTTGGGAACTGGGTCAAAATGGGTAAGCAAACTATGATGACTTTCAACTTGACAGTTTAGCTCGGCTGTATTCCTAACCAAATTGCACAGTAGGGGCGAGAACGAGTTTTCAAACCTGTGAATTACAAATCGGACGTGAGTTTACATGGATGCAGCCACAAAGTCGCCAGGTTTGCTTCATGGAAAATTCATTTTTAGGAACGTAAAGTGTTACCGGAGCAGAGCTCGGAGCGGCCGTTTTCTGCATGGTCCTAGCGCTAAATTCGTTGCTATTTAAATATTCCCTTTTAACCGTTAAAACCGCAGAGGACCAAAACCGGCTTTTGAAAAAGTCCCCCCCAAATTACGTCCGTGAGGTTAAATGTACTAAATGTTGGCTTACATTTCAAATATCATGTTTAGCTGATTAAACATATTATCAACCCCTTTTAATGTACAGTATGTAGGCTTACAAATTCATGTTTAACTGAATAAACCGTTGAACACGAGTAGCCTACATTTTATTGAGCATTTATTGAGTTTTTTTTTTCTTTAAGTATCAAAGTAGAACAGCTTTCTCAAGCAGTCATTGATGCATTTTGGAAACAGGAGATGAGCCCCTGGTCTAATGCACCCTCTGTATTAAGAAACCCTATCTCAAAGACTGACTTTCAGTCATTAATTGGGTAGCACGCATATGAGCCATTTTAATATAGATTAATCTAGATTAATCTAGATTAATTTTAAGATTTCAGTGAGATTAATCTAGATTTTAAAAATTTATCTATGCCCACCCCTAGTTTTAAGTGATTTTTTACACCAAAATCCACAGATGAATCACAGATGAGATGATATTAAAATGACAAATTCAATCTGTTCATTGCATTTCAGAAGACCCACTGTTATACTGTAGCGCTTCCTGCACTGTTGGCATTTATAGAACCAAGTTTAAGGCTACTGCCAAAGGCTTGGGAGACTGATTATAAGAAGCCCCTTAGAGTACAGTGAGTAAACCAAGACAACGCTGGTGAGAGGAAGGGGTCCGGACAGCAGAGCTATCAAGAATTTCCCTCTAATGGTCTCTTGCAAAATGATGGAACTCTGTGAGTTTTGAGGTTTCTGTGCAAAAGGCCACTGGAAATTGATAGCACAAAAGTTGAAAATCATGTCTTGCCTTTTTCAAGCTTAAGAAACTGTAGTTTTAAAATCCTGCATTCAATATAAAAAATCTGGTCAACAAATGGTTAGTTAATGTACATGATTTCATATTGTACATGATTTCATATTTCTAGCTGAAATGTCATTTTCTCATATCAAAAATAAAAAAAACATTTCAGATTTCAGACTTCAGATTTTTTGTACTTGTACAGTTTCAAACAACTACTATAGTGGGAATTCACCTTAACTGTGCAAAAAAGACTTTTACTGTGGTGCTTTGTTGTCCTCATGGTGACTAATGGAATGTTTGTCCTTCAATCTATAAAGCACCTAAAAAATGCATTGTTAACTCTAACTCTCTTAACCCTCCGGCCACCGTAGCTACAATATGTGCATAAAGCTGACTCTGTTAACAGGGATTTCCAATAGTTACTTGAGCATTAGCTTACACAAAGCAAGAAGTACATACCAGTTTGGCCATTTGTCAAAATAGCAGAGCAGGTAAAGTACCCACCTTGCCAAGCATTTATGCATACATGTGTATTACATATTCCTCCCTGCCCTAAAATCTATTAATCAAAATGTCAGTTTCTATGACATTTCATGGTATTGTCTTACAGGTCTTCCACAGACATCTTGGGCTTGACATAGCCTGTCACTGCTCCATGGGTAAAGCAGATATTCGTTTTACTAACAGCAGTAATTCTTGGCACTGCATTTCGCAGGACAAATATGACTGACTATCAGTCTATAGCCATAAAATAAAAGAAAAATTCTCTAGAATTGGATCTCAAATATGGCTACTTTTCTATTATGAAAGTGCTTTGTGTATATTAAATATATAGTTAGGTCATTAGTTTTGAACCAAAGAATAAGCTAGCACCATAAGCATAGCAAGTCCTATGGCTGTCATCACCGAGTTACCTATGATTGGAGAAGATAAAGTGTTGAGACCTTGAGCTTAGAAGGGAAACAAAGGAGGCAGGATGTTTTTCAGTTTTGCCACTCATGCAGCCAACAGTTACTCTCTAATCTAGCATTGTGACGGAACAGCTGAGAAACCAAGAAACAACAAGTACAATTACAGAAGCAGTGCAGAAACAAACCTAATTCATGATTGTCCCCATATAACACATGAACAATCAAGGCTGGGTTGCAACTTTGCTTTGTTGGAACTAAACTGGAGATACAAAGTTGCCACTGACAGCAAACTGTATTGCAAGCTTCACTTAAATGTTCTAGGCATTTTAACTGTAAATCAGACTTTATTAAAAAATAACCACTCTTCTTGCTAATTAATTCACTAAATTAGCATCAAGAAGTTATACTTCCAACTGCTCTAAGGGAATGCTTGTTTTCAGAAATAATAAAAGCACACAGGTTCATGCATGTAGCATTCCTCACACTCTTCTTTCATTACTCCAGCTGTTAGCCCAAAATCCCACCATTACAAACCCTCAGGTCCACCATAACAGTAGCACTGGTATCAGTCGCACTCCAGACTTGCAGACCAGGATACAGTGCAAAAAATAAGCGACTCGCAGATATGCTAAAGCAGATAAGTCTTTCAATAATAATAAAAACAAAAAGATCCGGCGGTTTCCGTGATTAAGACGCCTCACGTCAGTGCTGGCAGTAGTGAGTGTTCCATGACAACATTACCACATGTGGTCACTGCTGGCAGTAGTGAGCAGGCCCGTGAAACAAGCTTCATTCTGCAGCTAGACAGGATGTTAGTGTGCTGGCACAAACTCAGCAATGAAAGAGAATGCATGATACCATCAGCTAGTTATTTTGTGTTCATATGCTAAATCCTAGGTGAACTGGTGTAAGTACGTAATAAATCGACAAAGATAGAAAAACAACAAATGTGTTAAACATGTTTGCCAATAAGGGTCTTTTAATATGAACTTTTCATAATGATCTTATAAGGATTGCATGTATGTTGCCTTTTTGATAATGTTAATGAAATGATGCCCTTGAAAGGTTAACATCACATCACAATATAATTTACATTTCACTCCAAGTCCATACAGGTACTACTGAACTAACTTAGAGGTTCAGAAAATGTGGCTGGACATTGAATGAAACAATAATAAATATTAAAATTTTACTAATACATTTGGTCATCTCATATCACCTCATACCCTTTACATAGGATACTGGATTCTGGTAGGAACATAGTTAGGGCCTAGAGGTTATCAGAGCTTGGAGAAAAAAATGTAAATGTCAACAGCATAACAGAGACAGATGGAAAATGGACAGAAATTACACAGGATTTCTAATTTAGTCTGCAGGCCATAATAAATTTAGGCAAATAATTTGCATAGAACATCATTAATGTTTCATTAAGAATCTAAAGCACCACACACGTTGACATAACACAGAGACTGATTCTGGTGTCAATCACTTTAACATGAATGCAAGGCTGTTTAAAGATCTATGATGAGTAGGGATGCACCGAAAATTCGGCCACCGAAAATTTTCGGCCGAAATGCCTTAAATTTGCATTTTCGGTTTTCGGCCGAAATACTTTCATCACCGAAACAACACGGCCGAAACGATGTACTGTGATGACGCAAGCAAAAATCGCCACCTGCACGCGCTTATTTGGATAAAGCTAGCAAAAAAGTTTTCCAGTGATGGCGCCAAGGCAAAGGACATTACACCAAAAATTATGGAACTCGCTGCCAGACGATCAGCCGTTCTCTGTCGTAGGGATTTCGTAGGCTAATAGAGCACATTGAGCCCCGTTATGTTTTGCCGATCAGACGACATTTCTCAGAAGCGTGTTTACCTGAGCTGTTTAATGTTGTTGCAACTCACGTCACGTTTTTATGAGAGAATTTATATTTATCTTTCAGGCCAGTCAGTTATAATTAAATTTAACTCGTATAAAATACATATATTTATCCTCTCAGATAAAAACGGTCTGCAAGCGAGTTAAATTTAATTAGGGGTCGGCCGTTGTCAGCGTTATCGTCGTTATCGGCCCACCACTAATTTTATTTTATAATATGCATTACTGTAATGTCAGTGCTAAATAAATATTTTCAAATGAAATTTTGTAGTTGATTTATTCTTTGAATAGCAATGCCTTGATTTTAGTGAGGTTAGCCATAAATCCAATGTTACTAATAATTGGCATAATGTAGGCTATTTCGGTGTTTCGGTTTTCGGCTTTCGGCCTTGGTTTCCTAATTTTCGGTTTTCGGTTTCGGCTAAGAATTTTCATTTCGGTGCATCCCTAATGATGAGGTCATTGTTATGACCCATGCTGTGCTCAAATTTCAAACAGCGCTATAGGGATATGTGCACAAGGATTAATCAACAGCTTCTTGTAGAAAAAGAAAAACATTTTGCTATTTCAAGCCACTACAACTGTGATCTCAAGTTCACCACTAAGACTGAACAAGATGAAGTTACTCTCAAACCTACACAATCCCAGTTAAAGATTGACTTGTTTTGGCATGTCATGGAAGACATTATGTTAATAAATAATCTAATGTTCCCTAATGAACAGCAACAGTAGCATTGAAGGTAGAGTCATGTAACTGCTTCCTCCAAAACATAAATGATATCAATTGATGGTGAAATATAGTTGGTTAATAATGAACTAGTGACACAAGATTACAAAGAATGTTAACTCTGTAGGTTCACTGAATCAACATTACATATTAACTACAATACAATGACATCACATGCCATAAAATAACTCATCTTGCCGCTAGGTTAACAATATACTGTAAACATTTTCATCTTCACAGCAAAAACAGCTATAAAATTTTAAGCCAGTTCATCTCTCAAGTAAATTTAAACAAAATAAAACATGAGGAAAGGCCCATCTGTTATAGAAGTAGCTGGTCAAAAACAATTTACATTGCATTTAGCTAACTATACAGAGATGTGAGGAATCTTCCTAAATAAAGCTTGAACTCAGTGGTCAGCTCCATCAATCTGTTACACAAGCAAACACAGGCCAAATTAACTATGTGGTCAACTGGAGGATTCAGTATGCCACCCATCTGTTCATGCACCAATGTTTGCCTCTAGGTTAAGAGAGAGATGTTATATTATGTTTCCTATCAAAATGTACAGTAGAATTGTGGTAATTGTTGAACAAGAACAAAAAATAAAAATCCGTAATCATTCACTGTTTTTCAGATGAAATTAATAATATACTGGTGCATTAAAAACAACTGCCTTTCAGTGCAATTTCTCTTACTGATGTATCATACGGTCGAGGTGTTGCTGAGTTTGTGCATGTTTAGAGTAAGTGTTGTGATTGCCTACACCTTTTTTAAACAATGACTGTTATTAGGACTGAGCAAGTCCTGTAGACAAAAACAACTAGCTAATATTCAGGCACTGCAATACATCACTGCCTGTAAAGAAAAAAATAAGAAAGAAGAGAGAGACAGAGAGAGAGAGAGAGAGAGAGAGAGAGAGAGAGAGAGAGAGAGAAAGAGAGAGACAAACATACTTCTAAAAATTACACTATAAAATGGAAGGTCAATCTTTAAGGTTAAATAATTTTGCATATATTGACTAGAATGACAATACATAGCAAAACTCAACCATGCTGTTAAAATAGTAGTTGCCATTTTTAATAGTATTTTTCAGTAAGATAAGCCAGAAGTGAGCCCTGTCCTTTAAGAATGTCTTCTCCTACTGGATGGACTTGACTGCTGCTTGCATGAGCCCAACCATTTGAGTTTGGTAGCCTGGTGTTCTGTAGCTCATCCCTGTGAGTTGCTGTTGTATGTCAACAACCATTTGTGGTGAGCTCTGACCCAGCTCACCACAACCAACCACAAACACACCTCACTACTGTCACTGCCTTAATGACCTCTTCTGTAAACACCAGATCAGAGTATCCACAACATGCACCAAGAAAGTAGGCATTGTGGTCTGAGCACACCCTTTGTTACACCCCAGTTAATCTCATACAGTGTACACAAGAATGAAAAAGCACAATGCAGTAATTCCAAAGGCTAAATGACATTCATCATCGTTAGGAAATGGCATATCTACACTGAGGCCAGTCATTGGATTTGTAGCGTTGCAGAGAATCCAAATTCTTTGATAAATCAAAGAAGAATGGTCCATACTGGCCTTCATCCAGAACAAGCAAGCAAGGAGAGCAAAGTCCACTGAACAACTTAAAGAAATACTAGATAAAGAATAAACATGCATATATAATCTAAAAATACTTTATCCTTTCATAATTACTATATTATAAAATGTGTCTCTCGATCTTGCCATACTGACTTTTGAACAGGCTCCAAGGTAATAAGATTATAAGTAAGATTATATCCCCAAGAGGTTTAGTGACAGTTCTGACAACGGTGTGAATCCAATATACGCACATATGTCAACATGTACAGACTCGTGTACAGTGTGTGTCTTCAACTTGAATTATTTAGCTTTAATCGGCTTCTACAACTCAATAAATTCAGTTAAAAACACCGACTAAGTTCCCCCGGGTCACACTACAACAGGACCACCATCTCCCCGTCCTGGTGGACGGGGACACTCACCCCGTCTCTTCCTCCTGCCCCACTCGTCTGTGGGTCGGCGCTGCAGAGTTTCCGTTTGTTCTTGTTCTCCGATCTCTTCATAGTGAACGAGGACGGCGGGCCGAGCTCGACCGGACCGGATCCGACCCACTAGTAGATTCACTTCTCTTCCTCCGACCGAACCTGGCGCACTCCGGCCGCGTGTACGAGGCTGTAATCCATGGAGGGGGGGACAACAACCCTCTTCTGGCTGGGAGGACAACAGCGGGACAGGAGACGCGTTAACACACCCACACGAGTCCGTGGACGCCGTGACTCCGCCGGACCAGCACCGACATGTCAGCGAGCCAAACCAGCACCGACTGATCAGCGAGCCGTTACACGCGTCACCTCAGAACACGCTAGTGGCGCTAGCTAGACCGCGGTTACAGCCCGAGTTAAACTAGTGAAGTATCGGTTCACCAGCAAATACGGCCGGTCCGGTTCGACACCTCACAACCCGTGAATGAACACTACAAATATACCGCTGGTGAGCCGTTAATTGCGTGGGAGCGGGTCCGTTAAAGGTTCGTAAAGCGGCCGGTTAGCCGGTTAGCTGCCCGCTTGTTTGGTTGACGTGCGTTGACTGACATCGTCGTGTCTCGCCACAGACCCAACGACACCGACGGCTCCGTGTCGTCGTGTACGAGATGCCGAATCACACAAGACCTTCCTCACGACCTCTTACTTTAGCGAACCCGGCCCAGCCGCGTAAATAAACACCTTAGTTCTACATCTACATCGGTACATTCATCAGAAGTGGACGGCGCGTCCATCCAAGTTGCCTGCTTCTAGGAGGAATTTACCCGCTTCCTGAATCTCCTCAGATCTCCGGGGGGGTGGGAGGGGGCGCAAACCGCTGATCTGAGATCAGGTCCGCAGAGACGTGACCCACGGAGTAGTTCACTAGGAGATTCCGGAACGCTGGTTTGGGAACGTGTTTCCTCACAAAGTTCAACACGAGTGAAATTGCGTCGCAACGCATTTAAATGTATTTGCTGCCATCTACAGTGCATGTGTGGGGCAGGTAATTGATTTTTTTCTTTTTTGCGTTTTACGTTTTATCAGTGCTTTATACGTTGTTAATTTATACAAATTAACCATTGCGGTGTTTATTTATAAGATTATATATATCAAAGGTTAGAGGTATGACCAAAGGCAAAGTAATTCCAGCACTGTCACCATCAAAACCTGGTAGAGCAAGCAGTAATGATCCATCACAAATTAAAAGGAGCAGCGTTTTGAAAATAATCAGAAAACATTTTACACAAGTAGAAGACATGTAACAAAGTAAATGTGGTTTGTTATATGTAAGTATTTTAATATCATGTTGCATTTCAATTATCAACAACATACAAAACAAAATGTTCCATTGCACATTCACACTGATTTTGCATTTTACTAGTTCATAGTAAAATCACATCATACTTTACATGTAATTTATTACTGTGACAGATATCGCTTCTCTGGATATGATATTTTAATTAACAAAGTGCTCAGAATAGACAAAAAGGCTACCACAGCGAGGATCATCCTCAGTGCTTTGAACCAGCTCGGATATGTGGGCAGAAGTGCCAGGTCATTATGAAGCGATATACCATGTCCTATGATTACAAGCATGCCAGACTGTGTAATGTTGTGGCTACAAAGGAGGCCTAGCAAAGCTATTATGAAGGGAACTACACTGTTAGCTAAGTTTAGCCAATCAGGCTTTGCTGGGCTACCCTCAGGTAAGGCAAAGCCCCAACGAGCTCCACCAAGAAAGGAAAGAACCGAGGCTCCATACACAACCTGAGCATAAGCTAACTCAGGAACATATGTCTCTGTGACGGCCATAAGAAATGGAGCTGATACAAATGGCAAGAGACTAGAAAGTCCCAGATAGAGAGCTGGTTTGGGGGATTTCTTCAGGTCTCTCAGATCATAGCGTAGCAAGTCGAGTTCTCGTGGAGGAGGCTCATCTGGCTGCCGTTTCTTCTGCATCTGTAAAGAACAGTGGAACGACTGGGCCATCGCAAGAGATGCTGGGCCGAATCTGGGAGGCAGCTGCCCCCTTGTTGCAAGGAACAAGGAATAGCTGTTCTGGTGGCTTGAGCAGACAAACGTTCTTGACAGGTGATGAAACTGGGGTCTTCTCCAGTTATGACACTGTTTATAAGGAACATACAGATCAACAGGAAGTTCCCTTTTACTAATAGAACTTTCTAGAAGCAAGTTAGATAGCTGACTTTTATCGATTATTCTGTATGTCAACTTACTAACCCTTTAAACGTCAGATGGATATGTATATTTGACATACAAATTTCATACAGGTTTGCACAGATTAGCTGTAACATCTTGGAAATGTCATGTAATTGATATGGGAGGGGGGGTGAACACGGTCTGCATTATTTAAATGAATTAATTGATTTGAACCTTTGTAACCCTGCATAAATCTGCTTCCAAATGCACCAAAATGTTTTAGCAGTAAATTCTGAGATACAAACTCGGCACAAAAAATGTACACCCGCAAGATTTAAGAACTCATATAAATGCAAAGGCTACTAGGCTAGAGACTAGGGATGGGCAGATTAATAAAGCACCAATACTTCCAATCGTCTTTGTTTTGTGCTTGTACTGATCTACATAAAAAATATTAACGCCAGGTGCCTTCTGTGGTTTTGTATTTATTTAAACGTGTAGATTACCTAATGCATAAAAGAGTAGGTCAGTATCTTTTGGATTCTCAGCCGACCAAATGCTAAACCTTAGCTACTTACCCACGAGCTGGAAATTAAGTGTCGTAGTTTCAGAGCCGATGACATTTTGCCTGAAATGCAATTGTAACAAATTAATGACTGTGTAGACATGAGATGACATGATTTATGCGTTACGTTGCTGTGAGCTTTTGCAGTTACAAAATAGAGGACTGTTTAGCTCAAGCTGTTTAGCTTAGCTAGTGCCTTCTAGTTTCTCCAGCCTACAGTGGATCACCCTTGAAACACATGGCAGCATACGCACTCACCAGCCTTTCATAAAGATACCATCAGTATCGACATCAAAGTTTATATAAACAATATAACTCGAAAATCACACAAAGGTCAGTACCACATAGTGTCGCTATTAAACATGTGAAGGAAGTAACGTTGGTAGTCCTTGAATACTTGAGTTCTTCATAATAAGAGTACCTTAACTTGTTTGGTTTTTGTACACCTACATTTACTATTGTTGTTGTTGTTGTTTATATATATTTTTTTGCTATAATGTATACATATTTACTTTATTTGTTTTAACTAGGACAAAAACACACCAAAAAATCTAAGGATCCCAGGCATGTAAATGCAGTGTACAATATCTTTGTTTAAATCAAAGATTTTTTTTCCACAGGCTTCTAAAGTTCAATGGGTGTAGTTCTTTTTATTTGAGTTTACTAACTTCATTGCCCCCATACATGAGCTATGCATGCTTGTCACAAGTGTAGTCTGCAACTGCTCTAAATGAGCTACATGTAATGACCACTGAAACAACAAGCACCAAAGGATCAGTTATGATCCATTCCTCATCATGCTCATGCAGGAGTAGTTGTCTATTGTATGAAACCCAGACAGGGCCTACTGATCACTGAACATCTTCAAACCATCATAATTAAGGATTGGTCATTTCCAGTGGCAAGGCATTTTAATGCTAAAAGACATTCCTTTAATGAAATGTTTATAATGCCAGTTGCTGATTATGGCAGCAGTATAATTAGGAAAAAGAACTGATCTACGCTCTTGAAAAAGTAGAACCCCATTAAATTAATATTGTGATTTGGACTAACTGGCTTCACCTCCTAGAGCGTCAGGAGTACTTTGCTTGCATAGCTGATGAAGGATCTCTGTATATATATATATATATATATATATATATATATATATATATATATATATATATATATATATATATATATAAGAATAAGATAAATCTGTATATATTTATATAGCACTTTGTTTGCACAGCTGACTGTATGTCAGCAGTCTGTATGTCCTATTTCTCATTACTCTGGAAACCTTGTGTACTACAGTGTAGTCATTGATACACATACACAGTACTCAGTTACTTCCTGCAATCTTCTCACAAACATCAAATGAAAGTGAACATAAGAAAACTGAATTTGAAATCCTATTTTTGTAAGTAATACATGGTAAGAACAAACAAAAATGTAATGGGTAAGGAATTAAAGTGATTTCACAATGTGGTAAAGATTATTAGTAAACTGATACGGGTTGCTTAAACTAAAACTTTTTCACTTTATGCAAAGAGGATGATAAGATATTAGATTTATACCTCACAGGAGACTTTATAGTGCTCTGTAGCTCAGAGAAAGTATACTTGGACTGTTTTTGAAAAGACTGTATTCAGATAGCATTAAAGCTAATAAATAGGTTTGTGAGATTGCTTAATAGAAAAAAATTATACACTTAAATATATTTGAGATTGTGATTTACACCTGCTCAAATTGTTTTGTTCTAAAGAAGCCTGAGACTTAGTATGTGTGGATGTAGTTAATATCCAATATATCTCCAAGTGTGAGATTATGTTCTTTGACACCACATATATCAGATACATATTTTTTAGCCTTAGGATATGGAAATATATTAACTGATGTATGTACACAATTTATGTCAGGACAACTGTGATATCTACAACTACTTAATCAGGCCATTTTGAATGGTCTTGATGGCCCTGTCACGTAGATTAAAGAGATTAAATTACATTTAATGTTCTCCTTGTACATCAAACCATACAATATTTGAGCCCCGTCACGATTCTCAACGTCAACAAAATTACTTTCAAGAGTAATTTCATTCCATATGGGACTTTTTTTCATATCTGAATCCATCAATTGCCTAAACTTCCCGGATGCTGCTAATATGTGTTATGTTCCTGTGAAATCATCAGTATTACATCTTAATAAACACATTTTTTATAAACAAACCGTCTCTGTGTTTTTGTTACCAATCGAAATGCTTTTCCTAACTAAAATTCTTTCTATTCCTGTTTTTCTTAAATATGTGATCTCGTGTTGCAAATGTGTGTAGTCCAATCACCCAACTTATATAAATATAATTTTATTAACTACTCAAAAAGAAACAATCCAGAATACATTATTTTTTTTAGAAATATAGTATCTTACACTGTGACCTGGACGGTTGCAGTCTACGCAGCGTTAATGCACCGCTCGTGTGGTCAGGGCCGCGGACGGTGTGCAGGGGAATGTTATGACGCGTACGCGGCGCTCTGCGATCGATTAGCACGCCTGTGGAAGAAGTAGACAGGAACAAGATAGCTAGACGGAGTCCCAAAACGAGTGTGGTTTAAAAAAACACAAACAAAAAAATAAATAAAAGAATAATAATAAATGAGATACGACAACTTGCATACTGTCAGCTAGATGCGGGAAGAAGCGCGTTAGTGTCTCTGTGTAACTTATTTGGACGGACAACAGATCAGAAGGTATGTGTGCGCCGAGATCCTCCTCCTGTCGTTACGGCTCCGCTGCTGCTAGGCAGCCATTTTGCAACAGTTTATTTTGGCCCAAATTGCTAAGTCGCTACCTGGCGTCGCTTTGCCTCGAAGAATGTGGATAACGTAACGCAAGTCCGCCGAGACATCCAAACGTGTGTGCCACGTACGTTTCCGACGAGTTTATTTCCATTAAAAAGCCATTCACAGCACGCTGTATATCTGGTTGATGTTGTAGGATAGTTAGCTGGCCGGCTAACCAGGTGAAGGTAGAGCTCATTGAACGGCCTACGACCAGAGAACTACGTCGCGCTGGCGGCGGCAGGCTGAGTGGGGACAGCACATCTTATTAAAAGAGTTTAAATACAACGACAAATGTTTCAGGCGACGTTTTATTGGCATTATTATCGAATTAGTTTCTTCTTTAGCGACTTGGGGAGAGTTGCGGGCGATGCTAGTTTCAAGGTTAGCAGTCGCGTTGGCCGAGGCGACCAGTCGCGTTGGCTAACTGGCTAACTAACTCCCACTAGCTGCCCAGTACTCTGTATTTACTGTGAGCATAACCACGTTATTACAGCGTGTTAACTTTATTAATGCACACACGTAAACACTCATATTTCAACAAAAAGCATCTCGGGGCGTTAGGTGAGCCAACAAGCTGATTAGTCACGTTAAGATGTTGCAGCTCTTAACGCGGGACGCTAAGGTAAAGTTACCCAGACACTGTTGGGTAGCTGGATAAGCCAGCAGGTCAGTTTAAAACACAGATTAATTGGTCATTTCGTCCTCTGGTCAGTGGTGTGTAGCACAATGTTGTTTTCCTGAAGTCACCAGATGAATCATATTGTTTGGGCATCGGTCCTTTATCCGTTTCTGTAAACAGCGTCGCTGCTCATATTTACTAAGAGGAAACGTGTTTATGTAAGAATTGAAACACCGTGCTTTAACTTTTTAAATCATGTTTTATCATGTTTTGGGAAATATCATTTGTTCATACTATGTTATTATAGACGAACAGATTGCTGCCCTCTTAGGAGCTGGGCAACTACAGTGTACACTTTTGAAATGTGGCATGTTTATGTTCGTTGGCTTACAAGGTTATTCTCTCGTTGTTTTTAAGACATTTCTGATTGAAGAGAAATATGGATGTATATCTGTATACATATAGATAATATGTCTGTTGTTTTACAGATTTGGTCTGCAATTGAACTGAAGATTTCTACAGGAAGGAACAGCTGATTGGATTTATTTTTATTGGAAAAGGCATACCCTCTTCAAGCAACAACTAAACCTATGTCCTCATTTTATTGTGATTATTCAAACCTCTCAACAACTCATTTAAAACATTTGGATTTGTATCATTGAACTGCTGGTAAATTATCCATGCACAGTGCTCTGCGTTTAACAACATTTCTGCATAAAAGCTGTGGGCTCTGGTGTCAGGTTGCTAATTTGTTAAAACCCGTTCTGAATTGATGAACTGGAAAATCTACAGAGTTGTTAAAGATCAGATCATACTTCCTTTCAAGTACTCAGACAGCCTAACGTAATATTAGTTTACAGGTTTACCATGCGAGGCAAAAATTAAAGATGGTGTCAAGTTATCCCTTTACTCTACCATCTTCAGATTTGGTCCAAAGCATGTGCTGTTGAAGGTGAAAGAAATGCTCATGACTCCATAACACCAGGCACCTTCAGCTATTGTGATGTGACGGATCAGCCCCCCCCCTCTTTTGCTTTGACCTTGCGCCCTCAACTGTTTTCATGAGGTGAACATACTTGGTTTCGTGACTCTCTGCAACACCGTGTTGTGTGGTACAGTTCCACCATCTTTTCTTCTCCCCCTGTGTGCATCTTCAGCTTACAATGAGTCTGTAAAAGGAGATTCTGAGCTTCAGAGCAAGCACCACGTGCTGCTTCCACAGCCTTCCAGATAAAAAGGACTGGTCCAAAACTCTCAAAGTTCTTCTTCCATGGACACACATCATCGTTTTGTCAGGCTGAATGCGCACTGTTACCATCAGTGGATTAAGGGTGTCCTGTAGCTTCAGCCAGGCATCACTAATCAGCCACAGATTGTGTTCCACATCGTGTTCTTCCACTACCATTTACCAATACTGTTAATCAAGGGTACCAGCCCTTCCTGCTGGACCACTGCAGCACCCTTTAATAGAACATTACATCCCAACACCAAAACGAGGTCTTTCTCCAACGTCCACTCTCAGCACCATCCTGGATACTGGAATTAGTGTGTTGCAGGCTTCTGTTGTCTTGTGGCTGTGGTTTGGTTACACAGCAAACGCTGTGTGAGTGGATTGGTTGGACCAAGTGAACCAACAGAGCCAAGGACAGGGCCACTGGACTACAGAGCTCAGAACTCTGGGGTAAGGACCTACTGTCACCCCACTTCATGATTTGGGTTTGGCATTTGGCATTTTTTATCACTCCCATCAGATTTAAACTCAAATTAGCACATTTTATTAATAATGCATGTTCTTTACATGTAAACCTTAAATTGATGTAGCCAGTTTATGATTATAGTGATTTCAGATACATTGCAACTGTAAATGACAAAATTGGCCTTCTAGATTATATACATTTCACTTGTTAGTATAGAATATTTACCATGCACTCCTGCTAACTTGCAATCTGAGCGTTGGCGTATGTCCACTGGCTTGACAAATGCTCATTTGGATAAATATGGTGTTAGTTCGGTCAAAGAACGTTGAAGAAACACCTTGTTGTCGTCTGGTTTGGTCAGTTCAGGCCATGAGGTTTGATGCCTCGATCCACTGACGGGAGACACTGGACCTAAATGGCGCAGCATGACTTTGTTCCTGCCTGGCTTAACTTCTCCACGCCTCAGCCTGCCAAGGTGAGACAACGCATGCTGCTTTCGTAATGGCCAACGCCACCTTTTGTTTACTGTTCTTCAGCCAATTTATCTGTTGTCGGCAGAGATGTATCATTTTCACCCCTCTAAATCTTTGCAATTGTTACGATTGGGGATAGCACAGTCAAAAATAAATAAATAATAATAATTAGATCAGCTCTCTGCAAACATGTTTCAGTATGAAAATGCAAGTAATTATCATTATACTGGTAACACCTGAATAAATTAGAGATTTTATAATAACATGTCCTTCAGCGTAGGTGTGGCCCTCTATTGAATTACGGTTTATGTATGCATTCATGTCATGGAAGAAAGGACAAATGTTTCAACACAAGCATTTAAATTCTCACTAATAATGGATTATCATGTCTGGGATGAAGCAATGCAAAAACTGGCTGCACCAAATACCCAACACGGTGAGGAAGAACAAGTGTGTGTGTTCTTGATGTGTGTTCTTTCATTTTTGCCCAGTCCCCTGCAGCCCCCCTTGAGAAGCATGGAGAGCACTTTCCCCGTGGAGATGGCCGGCCGGGAGTGAACCGCCGCAGGCACAACTCCTCTGATGGCTTCTTCAACAACGATCCCCTCAAAGCTCCTGCAGGTAAAACAAAAGCACAAGCTTGAAGGACATTCCACTGTGGGTTATCAGTGGCCAACATTCACTCACTAACTCACACACACACACTCTCTCTCTCTCTCTCTCTCTCTCTCTCTCCCCTCCCTCCCTCCCTCCCACCCCCTCTCTCTCCCTCCTCCCTCCCTCTCTATCCTCCCTCTCTCCCTCCCTCTCTATCCCCTCTATCTAGGTGATGCGTGGCTCCAGCCCTCTCTGCTGAGGCATGACTCTGTGGACTCTGGAGTTGCTAAGGGCAGCCAGGGTGGTTTGGGTAGTGGGCATGGGTGGAAGGAGACCCCCAGCTGGCATGGGACCCCACGGGGCCAGGAGGGCCCTCACCATCACCACGGCCGCCATCCCAAGCGTGGTGGGGGCGACAGGGACAGGCAGGGAGGCCATCGGCAGCGCAACGGCAATTTCCGCAAGGGCGGTCCTTTTCAGGACCGTTACTCAGACGAGGAGCGAAATGATGACAAGCTCAAGTTTGTGGAAGAGGATTTTGTGAGTGTGTTTGATCAGTTGTTTTTTTCTGTGCTTGGGTAAGGTGTGCATGATCTGTAGTTTTAGACTGTAGTGATAACATTTTTTCAACCTATTAATGTCACTGTTTCCAAGTGTCTTGTGTTGTTCAGACCATTCAGGGGTATTTATTTATATTCTCTGTAAAATGCAGCCCTCTCTGAATCCGGAGACGACTGGAAAGCCAGTGAGTCAGGCTCGTGCTGTAGGAACACCAGCAGGCGTGTGGGGTAAGGAAACATGTCCAGTCACAGATGTTAATATAAGTTGCCTGTTTATTTTATAAAACAGTAGGGTTTTGTGATTACAGTGCACATAGTTTGTTGGAGTGCTGCTACCTCATAGGCAGTGATGGTGTTTCTCCACCCCACAGAAAACCCACCCAGCGCTAAGCAGGCTGTGTCTAAGATGCTGGTCATTAAGAAAGTGTCTAAGGAGGACCCCAGTGCTGCGTTCTCAGCTGGTTTTGCCAGTGCTGGGCCCCTGCCTGCCAATGGCTCCAAAGTCCCCATCACTGGCCCCAGTGTCTATAAGAACTTGGTTCCCAAACCTGCTACTGCACCAACTAAGGTACTGTGCTCTGGCACAGGAGGGGAGACGGACCTGGCACAGCACCATCGTGCTTTAACAGCTGCTGTAGTTTCTTGTTCTTATAATCGATATGAAATTGGGTCTGTACGGGTTGTGAAAAAGTAAACTGCGTTTTCTGAATAGAGTTCAGTGTATTCATTAACTTGAATCAATTAGATTTTATTTAGAATTATTAGACTAAGGTGTCCCTCCCCCTTTTTTGCAGACCGGCCCATGGAAACCAAATGGAAGGGAAACTAAAGTGGGTTTACATTTCTCTGGTCGGGATTCAGCTTTTACCAGCCCTGTTTCTGTGACCAAACCTCTGACACCTGTCAGTGCATCGCCCCATGGCACTCCTAAAGAGGTGAGGATGTCTCCGCAGTAGACCCAACCATAAAAAAAACTAAATAATGCACACGGTGCCACTGCATCCAATGTTGTAGTCACCTGTAGACTACACAAGAGCCTGTTGAAGCTGTGCTCATGAGCACCACCCACCCACACCCCCACCCTGCTGTTCCCCCTGGTGCTCTCTCCCTCACAGTCCCCCTCCAGCTCCACCCCTCCCATAGACATCACCCGCCTGAAACAGATGCGGCGCAGCACGGACCGTAAGAGCGAGTTCCTGCGTGGGCTGAAGGACGAGAGGAACGGAGAAGTGAGCGGCTGCCACAGCCCCGGAGCTCCAGCAGAGGTGACGGCACACGCCATTTCTAACCAATGCTAAATGCTAATCACATTTGGATGCACTACAGGTGTATGATTTAACATGTACTGATGAGAATATACATTAATTTGTTTTTATTTATTGCTTTTGGTTTCTTAAATGACAATGCGTGTTTGCCAGGGGGAAGGCAGTACTCCTGATCCAAAAGAATATGGAGAAGGCCATGAGAATGGCATGTCTCACTCTCTGAGTGACTCTGATACCGAGCACCTGTCCAGTTCCCTGGAGGCTGAGCACAGGTTAGACACCACACACACACACACACAGCATCTTCCCAGCAGTCATTACTTTATTTTGACTGAATACATTCAGCCTGGCACACTGACATTCAGAATCTCCTCCGTGCGATCCACACTCTACTCCCTGTAGACTGCTTAAAGCAATGGGCTGGCAGGAGTACCCAGAGAATGACGACAACTTCCAGCCCCTCACTGAGGACGAGCTCAAAGAGTTTCAAGCTAAGACTGAGCAGGTACACACACACACACACACACATAAATGAGCCTTTCAAAAATGTGCGATACGTTCTATATGGTCGTGTAGTGAATCACGTAGGGGTGGACATCCCGCGTATCCTGTGTAAGTGCCTGTGTTTTGTGTGCGCATGGCTCAGCTGAAGAAGAACGGCCTGGGGCGTAACGGAGTGCTGCCCAAGCCGCGTGGCGTGGCCCTGCTGGCCTGGAGGAGCGCCCCCAACCCCGGCCTGGAAGAAGGCTCCGAGTCCGAGACGAGCAGTAGCAGCCAGACCTCCGACGACGAAGATACCTAACGTGGCTTTAAACCTCCTCCCCCCCGTCGTCTTCTTCCTTTCGCTCATATTCCCGCTCACTCTCTCGCACTCTGTGTTTTTCTCTGTGGTCCGCCACACCTTTTGTTTTCAGTGAAAAGAAGAAAATGAGTGAAAATACTGTTTCATGGACAAGGGACATGAATCGTTTCCCAGTGAGAGAGAACAATGAGTTGACACCTCATGGGCAGTTTATTTTTCTTTCTTATGTTTCTCTGCTGTTCTCTCATGTTTTTGTCATTTATCCCAAACTAGAAATGTCTATGAAAGCCACACGCATACCCCCCTCACCAGATTTTGTTTTTGCTTGGGGAAAAAAAAAGACTAACTCATAATAACACCAATTATAACCGTGATTTAACGTGAACTATGACTTCATCTGAATGTTATATAAAATGGCTTTGACACCTTTCTCAAATATTTTTTTTCCTTTTTGCGAAAACAATTCGTAGCATTAGTTTTAAGATGAAACAATCATTGTGAGCCACTGACAGCGGCATTGCTCCCAGTCCCTCATAGAAATGAACTCCAGCCCGTCCTCTGCTGCACACACACACACACACACACACACACACTGCGTCGGTTGGGACTCCTGGTGTTGGTCTCGAGCTGTAACGATCCTGCTCTTCGAGCAAGAAGCAAACGCACGTCACTGCACGTGTGTAAGCGTACTTTCAGAGTGACATGTTTGGGTGTTGATATGTAGCCCAGCTGAGAGTATATCCTTGCCTAGCAATTGAAATAAAGGTCAAGTGTACAGGGAAGGGTCTAATGAGACTGGAGAAGTCATTGGTGAAAAAGCAGCAATAGAAGTTCACTGGCATTTTTTTCTTTTTCTGGGTAAACAGTTTTGCTTTTGTTTCCATCTCTCCATCTCAGTGCAATGCAATTTAATGAAGACAAAATACATCTGCTATACCAACATAGTTTGATTTTGCTTTTTGATTTATTTTATTTCATGTTTCTGTAGTCAGGTGGTTCTTGTTTCAGAATAAAAACCAGGTCATGCTGTTTGACCGGTAAACCCTTCTCAACCCCCCACAAACAGTACGTTCTGATTGTAGGATTGTAGCCTTTAACAGCTATCGAGGTAGAAGATCTGATATTGCAAAAATAATCTATAAAATGATCACAGACTTGTCAGGCACCTTTGGTGTTTGCAGTTTCTAAACATATGATGAAAATCTACTTGGCTTGTTCAAAAGGAGGGTTCAGTCCAGCCAGCGTTTCCCCCCTCAGTTCTGATGTGTTTCTCTGCAAAAACAGGATTTCTGTTGACATGTTTGACAAACCTAGACATACTATTCTGTCTGTGCAGCTGAACAGTAGACGCCTGTCTGTAAAGGGTCTGTATTTCATGAGGGACTGCTGGTGGAAATTATGCATCTCCCATTTTTTTGTACCTTGTTTTCGCTGATAGGGTATAAAAAGGCTTTATTACAGATTTAAGGTTTGTTTGTTTTTTATTTTGGTACAGCTGTAAAAATCCCACTTTTTCCCTTTGTTTGCATTATGTTGTTCCTGCAGCCTTGATATTCAGGGTGGATTGTAAAAAATATAAGAATAAAAATTGTGAGTTTTGGAAGATTAAGATTATTTTGTTAACATTATTTACAGATTTGCAGATAATAAGGTGTCATGTATGGGTTTATCTGTATGAGACAAAGCAAACAGAAACTACTGCATCTTGGAGAAAAAAAAAAGACGAAAAAAAAATTGTAATAAATCTTTTGCACCAGTTTGCCAAACATGTCTACCATTTCGTTTTCTGCCCAAGTATTTACAAGCAAACACTAATTGGACCACAAAATAAAATATGTTCAAAATGGATCAAAGATGTCCGGATGTAAGACCAGAACTGAATGTATAGTGCAGTCTTGCAAGCTAATAGTTTGTGAAAGAAATATTCATGCTGTCCTAACCACACCTCCCTCCTTTTTAACAGTGTCCTTTGTTAAGTTAATTGACATGGTGACTGTAACCAACAAACAAGACCTCAACAGTCATCGATAGGAAAAATAGCCATTGCAGAATCACTGAGGACTTATCCAAACATCTAATCATTTCTGTGAATCCAGGCTAGGAAACGAGCTAAATTGACTTTTATTTCATGGTGGGAGTTAATATATCACTTTTAGATGGAACACTTGGGAAAATTCAGCTGCCATGATTGCAACATGGAGTTTCACTCTGCAAGTCTTTTGGACAAGCACAAGGCTCGTTTTTGCATTGGTAGTGACTTAGGAGACCCAATTGCATTAAGAAAAAATCGTCTGGAAATCACTAAGCAAGGGAAAACTGCCTTGGGATTCCCCCCCAGAAAGACAAAGACGCCAGATCTAATTTGTGTAAGTAAAAACGAAGTGGTATTTGCCTTGTTTGTCATGAGGGGGAGTTGTGTGGACTTCAGTATGGAGTTGCAAATCTTTGCCAATCCTTTCTCTTTTAGATCATGTGTTCATCAGGTTAAATGTTTTTAAAGGTCTGGAATGGAAAGTTGTCAAAGGCAGCTCTGAGCTCACTAAGGGGCAGGCAGACGAGTCCGCCCCAGCACACCACCACCGAGGGCCCCCCCGCTCTGAGCTCACTAAGGGGCAGGCAGACGAGTCCGCCCCAGCACACCACCACCGAGGGCCCCCCCGCTCTGAGCCAGTTCACTGAGGAGGTGGGCTCAACCTTTCAGTGGTTTCAACATGAATGGCAAACTATTTCATAAACTCTGCCTCCAATACCCTATCTGTATGAACTTCAATAGCAACATCCAGTTCAGGAAATAGGGCTACACTACTAAAGGTAAATGTTGAACTAGAGCTCATGGTACCTGTTATTTAAATCTTACATTTCAGTTTTACAAATTGAGGATGACCATTGAAGAGAATCTGCCCAGAAGGCAAAAGCAGGTCAGAGTTATTTAGTTTTTACTCATTCTGAAGGTGTTGGATCTCAGACAGAAATCATCAGAATGTAATTACACTGTAGTGAAGTGCAACATTTATCATTTTTGACTGTTTATAAAATCAGTAAATAACTGTGTGATTATATGGGTCTCGGAGGGGCTGAGTGCAGGCAGCCAGTGGCTTGATGATGAGAGGCTTTGGGGAGCGTCTGAGCACCACGAGCAGAAGCTGGCTGAGATGAAAGCGTATGCCACCCATCTGGAGCAGCAGAGAGAACGTGAACCTCTATTTATTTTCACAAACCACAGACAGTTATTCGTGCTAAAGCAAGTGTGTTCGATTATGGCACAGAAATGTACAAGCCAAAGTGGAGATGGATGGGTTGTGTGTTTACAAATCAAAGTATCCCAAATTTGCTGTTGACTTCAGTGCAAATTATTAGTTTTTATTTTTATTATTTTGACAGCTGCATTTGAATTTCAGCATGCACTATAAAGTGATATATATTTTTACTCTGTGTGTGTGTGTGTGTGTGTGGGGGGGGGGGGGGGGGGGGGGCTCTCAGAGATTGAGCAGCAGCTCACAGTCTTGGCCAGCCAGGGTAGTAGGACTTATCTGGAAAAGTTGCTTCAGGATCTCAGGGAACATGAGTTGAGGAATGAGAAGCTTCTTTGCCAGCTCAGCACTCACCTCGAGCATCTGTGGAGGTGAGACACACACACACACACACACACACACACACACACACACACACACACACACACACACACACACACACATTAATGAGCTCAGCTACAGTAGTTCTGCTTCTTTGGCTCAGGAAGTGAGGGACTGCACTACCTGCCCCATAGCACGTCTTCTTAACACTGTCTGAACTGGGTTGTGCTTTAGGATGAAAGAAAGCAATTCTCCCTCGGAGCTTCTCAAGGACAAGAAGACACACGCCAACTTTGATTTGATGTCCTCCCTGGACGGCTTGCTTTCCACACAGATAAGGTGTTTGTTGAAGCTGGAAACCAACTGAGGTTAAATCCCACAGAAGCGTAGAGCAAGAGCACTCCTGAAAATAAGACTTTAGTCTCAGCAGGGTGTATAAACACAAAGCATGACTGACTCCATTTCAGGAGCCCATTTTCTTGCTAACAAAATAGGAAAGGTTCTTAGACTCCTATATTGGACTCCTAATTTCTAAGAAGAACTTGGTTCTTGCTGTGACAGATCTTTGCGGCTAGCATACATGCAGGCTGGGGGTGCTGATCCAGAGGTTCTGGCCCACATGCACGACCTTCAGGCTGAAGCATACAATCTGGAGCAAGTCAAACCTAAAGCTGAGCACAATTCTGGGGGAAAACGTGAGTAGCCCGGGGCCATAATACGCAGTATTCTTACAACACCACAGCTTCCTGGCATTGCCCCTGCTCTCCTCAGGACAACTGACCCATCATCGAGCCATCGACTCTGATATTTGGGTGATTGAGCAAGAGAACCAGAAACTAGAGGAAGAGATTCTCAGAATGCAGCTAGCAAGGCAACAACGCAAAGGGGATGAAGGTAGTCCTTGTCAACTAAAAAGCTTTTTTGATTGGCCAGTGAAGCCACCGTGAAGCCATAGCAACAGTACTCACCAAAATGATCTACCCATGGCAGTTATTTACACTCTGTGCTCTGGGTTTGTTGTTATGGACAATGTCAATTAAGTATTATTAAATTAATAGTATTAGCTCTGTATTGGCTAATTCTGTCTCACTGCAGCTGGATCAGACCGCCACCTGATCCCGAGGCACCACATCGATGAAATAGCCATCCTGCAAGCAGAGGTCTTCAACCTGAGGAGGGAAGTGGAGAGAGGCAGGGAGAGACCAGCTCCAGCCCCTCCCACCACCTTGTCTGGACACCATCTAGCCCAGATAAGCCCAACTGTTCGTTTATTCCACAATAACCATAATTACTTATACACCTGAGATAGTACATACCTTGTTTGATCAGTGGTTTGATCTCTTACTGGATAACAATACATTCAATATGTTTGATTTGTATATATTAAAGAAGTATCTACTTACATACTGTACTTTAGATTTCAGTTCTTTTAAATTATTCTTTATCATTCAAAATAGTTAATAAACAGAGCATCGATATTTCAGGATAATAGCTCCAAGCAGCATTGGCTGTTGGGTAAGCATGTGCTTGACTCTGTGGAGACCCTTGGACCTGCTCTATATGATTTGACGTGAGTCAGATTTCCTCCTTGTGAAGGTGCATCTCAATTATTGATGCGTATATCACAGTTATCACAGCACAAAAGTAATTATTATAGTTGTGTATGTGTACAGGGCTGGGTTCATCATCTTCTATGACATAGTTCTGGGAGTGGATCCTACTTTTCGAGCACTTAGTTTGGTAGCCAGGTTGTACTATGGAGGTCAGGAGATGGGTCAGCCCACTCCCATGCCAGCTGTCCAGTGTCGACCTGCTGGGGACCTCGCTGGTCCATCGACCAAGCATTCTGGAGACTATGCCTTACTGGCTTTCAAACAGCCTGTGCCAAGGTAACTGAATTTATCCAAAGCCATTTCAAATGTCATTGTTTAATGCTAGCTTAATTTCTGTCCTCTGAAAAAATAAGAAAAAAAAGAAACATCTCCTTCAATGTGAATTGGTATATGTACAAATCTGGCTATAGGACACGGTCTTCTCCAGCCCTTTCTTTGGTGGTGGAAGTACACACTCCCAGGGGTCTTGGGTCACAGAATGAGAAGGAGAGCCAAGGTTTGGTCCCCCAAGGCTGGGCAAGGCTGCTGTTGTTTGACCAGCACAAACAGCTCCAGACTGGTTTCTGGAGGGTCCCATTCCGTGCTCTTCCTGTGAGGCCCTTGCTTAGCACAGACCAACTCAACTCTGTTCCTCAGGTAAAAAAAGGAAAAGAAAATAATCAAGCATCTTTGTATTCAATCAAAATTATATTACCGATGGGTTCCCAACTGCTTTAGAAAGGTGTTGTCTGTGTACCTGTTTCTCTGAATAAATGTATAGAATAATTGGTGTCAAAGGGTAGAGATATTGGCTGATATGTAAAAATTAATTGCTTTCTCTCCATGGTCAGCTAGGTGATATGGAAATTTGTCTTCGTGTGGTTAATGCTCGAGATGGAGATATTCAGTGTCTGGCTAAGATTGAGCCCGACCATACGAGCCATTACAAACACCCACCGGTGGTATGCAGCACAATCATTACCTCATGTTTTGTTCATGCTTCTGCTGAACATCTCAACACAAATGGAGCCTGAATTTGTTCTTGTGCATTCACATTCTTTAGGCCAGCGATCACAAATTCTTTTACATTTTTATATTACAGATTGCACATGCTGCAATACTCTCAACCAGCCAAACACATCTGCCCATGATACAATGTTCATCCAGTCCTATTCATCCATCACGACCCTGAACTGACTACATGAATTCTTCTTCCATTGAGGATGGATAGATGTAAACATGAGGGAAAGATTGATGTGGCTTCCAAGATTGCAAACAAATTTATAGAAACTTTACAGAATGGTTGTAGCCAAAAACACTTGGTTACCTTTGACATGGTTAGCCCAAGTTTGCTAAAGAAATTCCACTTGTAGTTCCATTACCTCATTTGTTCTGAAACAATTGAAAACATTCACTTTGTTCTGAAGTCTTGAGGTCCAGCCCAAGTCTTTAGGCAGGCAAGAAAGCAGTGTGGCTTCTCATGATGGACACTGGGCTCTTCCAGAACAAAACATGCAAGGACCAAACCAGATTTAATGTAGCTTTATTCTTGTAACGTCATTGTACTTAAAATAAACCAAAAAATAAACATAAACCCCACACCACTTGACGTATGCAAATCTTTTATTGAAACTTTACTACAATAATACAAAATTTTTTGAACAGACACCGAAAAGGTAAAGGTTTTATTTACAAAACAAAAAAGGTGTGTATGGAGAGACTTGAGGCAGGCATGCTGTGCTGGTTGGAAGATCAGTGGTCAGTCAGGACAAATGCATCATGCTGAGGTCTCCACCGAGGAAGAGGAATTTGCCGGCTAAAAAGAGAAAAAGCACCACTGGGAAATTGAATCCAAGGCAACATGTGCAGTGAGAGGGTAGAAGGTTCTGACGAGTAATCCGTATATTAGTCTCCGTCCTGAACCAGCTGCCCGCAAGAACCTTCGCTGATCTTGCATGAAGAATCAAGATCAACTCACCTCCTGCTCCATTTTCTCCTGGACTCCATTGTTGCTGCTGGCAGAGTCGCCGCTGCCATTAACCGTGGTCTCCTGTTTGACCTTTTTAGCATCACTGTCCTTTTTAGGGCTCTCATCTTCCGGTTTCCTCTGTGCAGGAATACAAAGCAGGACAGAACAAACTTTATTTCCTACTTACTTATCTCCTCATGTTAGCTCCTCATCTAAAAAAGCTACTGCACAAGTGCACAAAGCCATGGCTACTCTCGCACGACTTCACCTCTGAACCACCATGCACCACATCGCGTCTTAACTTCTCTAGTGTCCGTGTCTTGAGACAGTAAGGGGGTATGTAACCGTGTCCCACTAAGGCCAGGGTTTTCACACATGTACCGATGAGCCAAAATTAGGGACTGCTGAAGAGAATCCTTCAAGGCAGGGAAGGGACAAAAATATAAAAATAAATAAAAGGTCACTGGATGGACACTGACTGGATGGAGACGGACCTTCTTGCGCACTAGATGGGAGATGTCCGAAGTAGATTTGGAACATGACGCCCCATCAGCTGGTTTACCTTCAATCTAAAAAGAGAGCAGAGCAGGTAAGTCCGTGGCTGCGAACAAGCATTTCAAATGGTCAACTTAAAAAGCCTTGGGGTGTTTCCAAATTAAGGTGCACACACCTGACTGACTGTAGATGAAGATGCACCACCATTTTCAGCAGGGAATGCAGATGACGTGGACGCCCCTCCCTGCGATCAAGCGCACAACGTTCTCATCAAATCTGATTTCTTCCTCTCTGGTGCATACCTACAGTTTCGCTTCCACCTACCAGGGTCTGATGGATGGCTTGTGATGCAACGGCTGCTGTTCTCTGGCTTTCCTTCGCATCTTCAACCCTCTCGGCAATCTCGGGGAGCAGCTGTTTCAGCTCCTCCAGCTCACTCCGCTCCTCCTTTGCCTCTTCCGCCCCTTCAGCTTTGTCAATCGCCTCCTGAAGCATGGCTTCACACAGGAGGAATACGGATGGAAAATTAGTCAAGTGCTTCTTACAGGACAGTTAATCATGACAAATTAATCAAACAAGTTAAGGTAATCCAAAGCTGGAACAAGATGCTTCAGGGAGATCAAATGTAGAATATGTAACATCTTACCCAGGCGGCTCTCGATGACTTTGATGGAACTGGTGAAGTGCTGGATGGCCTGGTTGTACTGTGCTGTGTAGCTAAAGGTCATGCCCAGCTGGTAATGAGTCTCAGCCAGCAGGCGACTATGAGGGGGCAGGTGCTCCAGCTGTATGACTAAACACTCCTGGAAATCCTCCAGAGCCTGGGTATAGTTACCTACAAACCAAACCGTAGGCTCATCAGCCATCTCTTAGGTATGAATTTCAAAACAATCCTCTTGGGTTTGAAATCAAAGTTCTAAATATTTAGAACGTATATACAGATCTTGAAGCTTTGGAATGCAAAACGGTCATTTATTGTGTGGGGCAAATGCAAATTCTCACATTTTAAATATGTAAAGGTCTATTCATAGCAACCACTTCCATATATCAAGTGCTTTTATTTTAAGGCAGGTGGGACGACAGATTTACAGTAATTGAAGACAGGCAAGCAAGCTTTGCAAAGAGCACAATTAGTGCAAAGTACTAAACATGGTTCATCTTAAATTCCTGTACAAGAACTGTTGTCAAACTCGTTAAACAACCACAAACAGAGGACAAGAAAATGTACCTGACTCTGCACCAACTTCCCCAAGTTTCAGCAAGATCTGTGCTGCCATTAACTGGTCCTCCTTGCTCTCCTTTCTGCAAATTAATGAAGTTTTTCAGGGGAGGGAAAAACCCCAAACCTCATTGCTTAATTGGAATAAGTAAAATGAGGGACCCTACTTCTACCTTTTGTAAATGACTTTAGCCACTTCCAGCATCTCCCATGCTAACTGGAGGTTTCCTACTTCCTCCTCTTCATTCTCCTACAAGAGGACAAAACAGTCAAATTAAGAGAGCAGACATGGTTCCACATCAAATCTTCAGAATTCTACCCGAGTAAATACAAACTTTTTCCTCAGCATTGCCCTCCCCTTCGTAGTCGTCATCATCATCATCGTTGTCATCATCATCTTCATTGCCATCGTCATCTGAACAAGCAGAGTAACTGAAGTCAGACAAACTGAAAACCAAATTACGACAAATAGTCAGATGGTCCACCAGGTCACCAATTATTGTTCTACTGTGCCATCCTCAGAGCCCACCAGAACCAAGATATTCACCAAGTGAAGGTGCACATGTATAACAGTATTCCCCAGTGCTGCCCTGGACTTTGACCACCTCTACCTCCACACTCTTCCTCCATGGGTTCTGCCCTTTCTTCATCAGAGCCCTCCATTTCCTTCACACCTTCGTTCATGCTACCGCTTCCTATGGCATCTTCTAGCTTTGAGGCAATGGCTCCTTCCTCCACATTCTTGATCGCAACTTCATGTTCAGAAGCCTGCTCATGACTTTTAAGGGGGGACTCTGCAGGCTTCTCGTCATTTTTATTGGGAGACACTGTGGTCTTCTCATCACCTTCAAGGGTAGATTCAGGCTTCTCGTCATTTTTATGGGGAGACATCATGGTCTTTTCACCATCCTCAGGGGTAGATTCAGGCTTCTCGTCATTTTTATGGGGAGACATCATGGTCTTTTCACCATCCTCAGGGGTAGATCCAGGCTTCTCGTCATTTTTATGGGGAGACATCGTGGTCTTTTCACCATCTTCATGCGTAGATCCAGGCTTCTCGTCTTTATGAGGAGACATCGTGGTCTTTTCACCACCTTCATGGGTAGATTCAGGCTTATCTTCATTCCTGTCTGAAGCATCTGCCTCTTTCTTCTCTGCATGCTCTTCCCCAGAGCCTTCTTCCTTTACCTCTTGACCCTCTCCCTGAGAATCCCTCTTGTCCGCCGACATGGCATCATAGACCTGTGCACGGAGCTCATCTCTGGTCTCCTCTGCGTTGTGGTGAAAACAATTACATTTAAGGTCCATGTTCTTACTCAAGTTGGGTTTGCTTACACAATGGCAACTCAAACCAGTAACTTGTCTAAATGCACAATGCTATTTCAGCCAGCAATCTTCAATGCTCAAAACTGGTCTGTTCAACACTTCCTCCAGAAAGAAAACCACCTCCAACATAACCCTCTGAATTCAATTAACACTGCACATCACTCTGCACGAGGCTATGATACAAGAAAGTGTGTGGCACTTCCACACACCAAAATACCAACCATCCAAGTTGTCTGCACTCTCGATCTTTGAATCATTCTGCTTCTCACTCTCCTCTGAGGATTCCTCTGGGACTCCTTCTAAAGCGTTACCCAAGACTGTGTTCTCCATCCTGCAGTACAGACCAACTGATAAACATCCTGGATCAAAACATACATTAAAACACATTTTGAGATGCAGGAGCAAGACCCTGTGAGCCATGTTACCTGGCAAGCTCTAGCAAGGACTTCCCACACAGGAAGAAAGCCTCTGCACATTCATCAGCAGTGTCCCCATATCTTTCAGCTCTGTGAAAGTTGAATCGTGAAAGATTGATATTTAGTCCTTAGAATGCTGACACCAGAATAAAATTCAACATTTTTGCTATTCCTGTAATTCAGGCAAGCGCATTTTGTATAGTAGTGGCATCTATGGTAGTGAAGATAATTGTAATCACACAACAGCATAACTACATTTCTCTCATCCCTTAATTCAACCTGTACTATTCCATTGGTCAACAAATGTAGGGTTGGATGATCAAAATTAGGAGACTTTGAGGCAGTGTCCTGCATGATTAGGTGTAAACTGCTCCAAACCTTTAACAGCTCAATACTCAAGAACACTGTAGTACTAAAGTTCAGGACATTAAGGACTCAGGTCTACCTGAAGCTTTCCTCACGTGTACAAGATATGTAATAGCATACTCACAACATTGCACAGGCTTCCTGGAACACGCTCACTGCAGACACGACGTCCCCCATCACCAGGTGCCTGTTTCCTTTGCCAATCAGCTTCTTCGCTTCCTCAGCCACGTCTACGGAGCTGGAAATAAAATATAAAACGTCACCTGTTGATGTAGACGCATAACTGGACCGTGTTGGCCAACTAGTTCAGTGTAGCAGAGAGTGGACGCCACCTCACCTGTCTGCAGCGCTGGACGAGCAGGGCTTCTCCTCCATACTGCACAAATTAAAATGCGTACAGTCAGCGTGGTTCAATTAAATGGAGCATATCAAAAACCAAGATAAAGTAAACTTCACACAGAAATGTGAGAGGCGCGACAGTCCGCCACCAGCGTCGCTACCCCGCCAGCGCATCGAGTTACCGGCCAGCTCACCCAGCTACCCCGCCAGCTAGCACGTCGGCTCGCCACTCAAGCGTTAGCCATTCTAACTAGCTAATGCTAATATTAAACGCGTTGTGAAGTACGTCTCTCCTCCGTTGGAGTTTTTTTGCACGTATTCGCTTCCAAAAGCGACTTTATTACCGCCTCGAAGAACACTGCGCTGCCATTTCGTTGACTAAAACGGGGGGAAAGGCAGCTAGCACGGTGGCTAAGCTACTTCCCGTTTCCTCCAGCTCGCGAGCTGGCGTTCTCCCGCCAAACCGCAGTAACCCAGCAACAAGGCACCGGGGCTCGCGACGTGTGAGCGCGCGAAGGGCAGCAGTATGTAGACAGAGAAGGGCCGCCGAACACCGGCGCAGCTGCCCGAGACGAGGACCAACGTATATGGACGAACATAAGTGTGTGGGGTCGGTGGAGTGTCTGTGCGCTTCGTGGTCTAACTCCTGAGCTAACCCTGCTAACTAGGCGGTACAAGCGGGCTCTTGTCGTTACCTTTCGGCGCTCGAGGCAGCGGCTGTTTCTTCCGGCATTTTTTTAATACAGACGGGAAAGCGCACAGCAAGCTCTATCGGCAACTTAACGAACGTGAGCAGTGCGGGACGTCCGAGAAGAAAATGGCAGATTTATGTGGCTAGTTCTGAATCTGGCTTTGTTGGCGCCTTTAAATACAGACACAGCCCTCACTTCCGTTGACCTTTAACCTCCTCTCAAAACGCGGGAGAATTATTTTAAAGGGCAAGGTGGCGAAAACTCCACGAGTCATGTTTTCATTCTGTGCGGCGGCGCCCTGTTTTTACAGGCTACCTTTAGAAGAGTTCAACTTTCCACCCGTTTAGTCGTGGGCATCTCTCGTTTTAACTCCCGGGAATGTTTGTGCAAACTTTACCCATCACAGAAGAGATCCCCAAAAGCCCCATTTCAGCTTTTGATGTTTATATCAAGAACATCTCTATGTTAACACTGTCTCTATTATGTTTTTTAATTTGTGTTATTATATTCTCCCATTGTACATTTATCATTGTATTTGAATTCCTTATTCCAAGAAATATATTAATAATCATTAACATATTCTATTTAAATAATTGAGAATGAAATAACAGGAGACACCATCTCACTTAAAGCTTAATTTAAATTAGACATATAGCCCCCAGATGCTAAACATTTTGTGATGGGACAGGTCCAGAGCCGGAGTGGCTAATCGGGAGATTCGGGAGGATTCCCGATGGGGCGGCTCATGTCAATCTCTAGTTTGGGCCGATTGGGAGGGAAAAATAATTTTGGTCCGGATTTGGGTATGAAACTTCCGGGCTGAAAAAGTGTCCCACTCCGGCCCTGGACAGGTCCATTACCAACGTATACACTGACTATTTATAAACCCACTCTACCTTAGGTTTACTGCTCATCTTAATGATTAGCAGTACAATACGATTGAATTAACTTCTTACAGTGAAGAATATGACATGCAATCTTAACAGCATGTTTTTTTTAATCCAAAATACTGTTCAAACATTCTATATAACTCATCAAAACATATTTGGGGAAATTCAATTGTTGAATAACTGGCCAAGCACCCAGTAACAAAAGCTCTTAAAATCTGCTAAAACAGAACAGTTCAAAGAAACTCAGACCAGTTAGAAAAACATTTAATGTGTATACAGAAGGGTCAAATGAAGTGTAGTGGAAGGCACTGAATCTTGCAGCACAATGTTTTAATATGGGTCACTGAAGGGGTAGTGAACATGTCCTGCATCCCTCGGTACAAACTTGCCATCAACCTGCAGAGTAACGACATGAGAAAACACCACATGCAATATCACCCATTTGCTTTTTCATGCCTATTGGTAACCAAAGTCAAAAACTGAAATGACTGAACCCTTACTGTAATTGTTGGCAGTATGTAACGCCAGCCTTTATTCAGTGCCGACACACTGTTAATCTCCTCAGGCTCCAGAGTGAAATCAAAGATCTGTGTAGGCAAACACAGCATATACAAGCCAAATTACCATGTTGCTGGGTAACAATAAATATGACTTCAATTTAGAAGAAAAATTACCTGTATATTTTCCTTGATGCGAGACTCTGTAACACTCTTTGGGATTGTCACAACTCCTCGCTGAGTTTGCCACCTGCCATAAAGTCAGTTTAGTTGCACTTTAAATTGTTTGTACATATGTAAAATGATCCAGCAAAAACGCAACATGTGGTGCCATTTATTCTTTCCACCACACAGTAATCCCACTTGTTAGAATGTCACTCCCTGTGGCACAGTGGCTTTCAATACTGTACTGTATTTACCTGATTATGATTTGAGCGGGTGACTTGTTGTACTTCTTGGCCAAAGCAGAAACAGCTGGTTCCTCTAAGAGAACCGGCTCATCTGGTCTCTTCCATGCTCGGTCGGGAGAGCCCAGTGGACTGTAGGCAGTCATCACTATCCCCCTGTCCCGGCAATGAGCCAGCAACTCCACCTGTGCCAGGTAAGGATGACCCTCCACCTGGAACATTTTGTTTTAGCATTACAGTTTTTTGCAGACGCCAAGACCTGATTTCTAAAACTATGTCTTTTTTTGTCAAAACATAACACACAGTGGCCAATGCCACACAAAACTGGCAAAACATCTCACTCTTTTGGATAAAGCAAACGCATCAACCAAAACTCTTGCCAAAACCATATTATTGCATCTGAACTCTACACACAAATATCAGATGATTATCCTTCCCATATGACAACTACACACTGATGTGACAAATGGAAAACACTACTACCATGTGTTTAAGTGTTCAGTTTGTAGTCTGCTGTAAAGGTCTGTCAGGTCACACATATACATGAGTATTCACAAACATAGAGGTTATTTCTGCATATTCAGTACATTAACACCATAAAGTAAAACAATTACAAGGGCAAGCCTTTTTTTTGGTTTTGCATAAACAATACAGCAACACATGCTGTATATACTGTAAACACATAGACAACAAAAACGAAACAACAAAAAATGAAAAATAAAATGGCAAAATAGCTTCAAGCTTCCTCCATCACTTGCTGGAATGCATTTGCATCGGTGGGGTTGGTGCCACCGAGAGTGGCATGATGATGAACACCACCATTCTGGCAAATGGCTGCACACATTGTGTGATGCTGCCATGTTGCCAGGGACTGTGACAATGGTCCAATGTCCAATGATGTTCATTACAGTATTGTACAACAGTATGAAATAGGCATAATGTTGTCAGTGCTGTGTGACACAGGACTATCAGTGAGTGGATAGCAGAGCATACTTGCGGAAATTCATAGCGCAGTTGTTTCACACTGTCACTGGCCCAGTCCGGATAGACTCAATGAATGGATGTTGCTGATGGTGACGTTGTCAGTAATTATGTGCTGTTGTAGTTGTCGGAAACATATGCTATCATTTGCTCTGACCATATTGACAATGGTCTCTTTCTGTTCTGAGGTGAATAACTCTTCGTCCTCCAAGAAAATGATTGTCTAGCAAATACATGATGTAGTATGTATAGAGGATAGGTCTACTTATCTATTCTCATTTTAAAATGTCTGGATGATGCTACAGTGTAGCAGCACAGATTAGGTTTGACCCTTTGCCTCCAGAAAACTCACCACATTGTCGACCACATGGTCAACCAGAGTGGCTCTGATCTCATCCATTATGGTTGCTCCCCCTCTTCCTCATCATCTCTATGCAGACTCCAATGATGTGCAAACCAAGATTTGCAACTTGGGGCTTCTTTATAGGGATTAGGCTGTGGTGTCTAGATTTGTAAAAACTAGGTAGAAGTGTTGTAACCTGTGAGGACTGGGTATGGATTTTGGTAGATGGGTGTAGCAGTTGCATGGCAGTGTTTTCCAAAAGAAACACATGGTTTTCAGTTTTGAATAATGTGTCTTATGTAAAGAACTGTTAATGTTTTGCAAAAAGTGTGTTTAAGAATTTCTAAATGAGTGTAAGGCAGAGAATGTTCTTAAGGTTTACTGCACCAGGTCAATAGTAAGGCTGCATGGCTTAATGTTTTCAAAAATTGTGCTATAAGTACCACTTTTTGGGTCTTAGTAGCTGCAAAAAACTGTAAACTGAAAGAACCACACAAGAGAGTCACACATGCCAAGAAATATAATAATAATAAAATAATAATCAATTACTTCAACTCTGACCTGTAACACAGATGGCTTAATGTTGGCTACTGACAGGACATCATCAATCTGTCTACTGTTGAAGTTTGAGAGCCCAATGGCCCTCACAAGTCCCTTTTCCACAAGTTTCTCCATGGCAGCCCATGTCACCTTGTAGTCAATATCATCATACAGTATGGTTCCATCTTCCTTTCTAGGGAAAGGGGCATCACCCCGTCTGGAAAGATAAATTGTGGTGTGGGGTGGAGGGATGGTAGTAGAGAAAGAGCAATATTTCATGACACATTTACAACAAACGACCAAAATCAATACTTAATACCACAATAAATGTCTAGCACAGATCAATTCAGCAGTTGTTACGACACTGTACATATGTAATCCGTTCACTTTACAGTTGTTTTCAAATTGAATTAAAACTTGTAATTGTCTATTGTTCAGTTGAGTCAAGTCACAAAAACGGCACCATGTGTGAACAAAATGACACTATTAAAGTTTAATATCTATATCAGACTCCCTTAGGGTATTGATCAGGTGAGAGTCTATGACTCAATGTGCTTTGCTGAGGGCGGGAGGCTCACTGGAATGCGTATGGCCAGTGAATAAGGTAGAGGTCAAGGTACTCCAGCTTCAGGTCGCTCAAGCTCTTGAGCAGAGCAGCCTCCACATCCTCCGGGTGGTGGTGTGTGTTCCACAGTTTCGAGGTGACAAATACGTCCTCTCGCCTCAAGGCCTGAGAGTGAGGACAGACACGTGAGAAACACGAGGGTCAATTGTCAGTGTGTGTATGTGTGTGTCTAATACATGTAGGGTGGGTGGCTAACTCACTTTCTCAGGCCCCAAGATCTCCTGAAAAGCTTCTCCAATTTCTGGTTCATTTCCATAAATTGCAGCACAGTCCACGTGCCGATAGCCAGCCTCAAGGGCCCAAATAACCGCTTGTTTCACCTGCAGTCAGAAATGTAGAGAAATAGTAACTGAAACCAACTCAGCTTTTATCACTAAATAATATTTGTTTCAGATGTAAAATCCATAATTAAAAGAAATATATTAGAAGCTAATCTAGTGTTATTGAAGACTCACCCTTCCAGGTTCACTCTTCCATGTTCCAAGTCCTACAAGAGGCATCTTTCGCCCAGTGCTCAGGACTGCAAAATCATTCATACTTGCTTTGTATTTCTGAAGATAAGAAAAAAATTGTAAATCAAATCAAGCTTGAGCGGAGTCTTGGTAAAGAAACAACGGCACCAATGGATGTGTTCTTTGTCATACAGCCGAATATTCCCTGAGAAGTTTTAGTGGCTAAGGAAGGAAGCAGGAACCTGCTGACTTGTCAGCTGACTTACTAAAAGGGCCAAAACAAGTATATTGAACACGACCCATTCTTGCTTGGAGAAGCATTTCATTTTACTGACAAAGCGCGATTTACGAAACATTATTTTTTCCCCTAGTCTAAACACACGACGTAAAAAAAAGTTGAATCTTTAGTAGAATTGCATTTAACGATATCCAAGATCAGGACACAGTTAAACCTTAACTACAACACAACTAACGTTTTGATGCCTAAATGTGAATATATAGGTACGGGGCATGGCTGGCGTTCAAAATAAACATTGCAAGTTATACAAGCTGCATGATGATGTAGCGATAATAATGCGCTTTTCCAAGACAGTTACTCACTGTATTTATCGTTTTGCAATGAACGAATTCCTTCGTACGTTAAACTAGCTTACTACCATTAAAATAAATATTATCATATACCACCGATGACGCGCTTGAAATTATTTCCGGTTCGGGGATGTTATTAAAACTTAAAAGCCCCAGTGTGACTTGAGCTTTTGATTTTACGTTGCTGTGTCATACGCGAAACCAACAAAAATATTCATACGTTTTCATACTTTTACTAAAAGTATGAATATTTTGGTCATAATTAATTAAAGAGGAAAAACAGGGCTGTCCTGTAAAATAAACCATCCCTGATTTCTGTTCTGAATATTGGTCGCATATAAATATAGTGCAGATTTTTTAAAATTACAGTGCTAGTATGTTTTTTTTACAGTAATTGAAAAAGTGGAATCTTGAACTAGAATCCCTGCAGTGCATACTGTATTATATTAATAATTACGATTCATCCAGCCCACCTGAAACTAATCGGATGATCTCCGATTCAGATTTGGTTTACAGATTTTACTCTATGAGGACAAGGATCATAGGATGGACATGAAGGATCAAGGATGATCATAACTCTAAATGAAAAATGCCAGACATGTAGTTAAAATAAAAGGTTGTCTTGATTCCTCACATTGTTTTGTGTCTTATATTGGCTTATTATTTTCAGTGACATAATTAACAATCAATCTCATGTAGTAATCTTTACCGTGTTTTTGCAATTGCTGATCATATCATTAATATAGTATGTTAATTGTTCTTCAGTCTTACAGATTTGGCTGTTTCATGAATGTGCCCCTTCTTTAAAAGCAGTTTGTGGTAATTTACAATGTGTCTTGCTATGTTTATGTATAATTTCCATTGAAGTATCATGCTCAAAAGACTATATATGTACAGTATATATTGACCATAGCATTTGTTTTGGTACACTGATGCATTTTTAGCTAGAATTTGATTGTTTTGGCTTCGACACTGGGACAGCACATTTATCTGTATATCTGTCAAAGGAAGAGGAGGGGCGTGAGAATTCTTTGAGGAATTTAAATGCTTTGATAGTTGTGGTGAGCTGTATACTTTTAAAGTTGCCTTCTGTATAGGAGTACGATAATCCTCTGTTGAAGAAAATGAAAAGTTTGTCTTTTGCCGTGGCGTTAGGTGAGCTTTTCTGAGAATTGCTAATGCCACATGATTTAACAACTGATTTTATTGTTTGAGATATTGGATAATGTATAGGTTTGAACACATACTGCATATCAAAGATGTTTTCAAAAACAACAAGAGACTTTAAATAGGATACTTTGTAGCCAGGTTGTTCAGTAAGTGTTAGTTAAGGGCACATGTCAGAGAGAATGAGTTACCAACCTCTTTTACTTTGTAGTGCTGTGCTCATTCTTGGTGAAACACGAAGGATCTGCTGGTATGAAACCTTTATAAACACACACATACGAAAACACACATACGCACACTCAAACGAACACAAGATTTTACCTTAATTTAATGAGCTCTTGTTCACATTTTTAACCATACTTTAAAGTATTTCATCCATTCTCCCAGATGTTGTCTTGACTGCCTGGCCTCAGGGGACACACTTCTATCGTGGCGAACCGATTGCTCTGACATGTGGGGTAAAAGGGAACTTTTCTAACATGTGGATCTTCACATGGTTTGGACACAACCTCAGCAAGACAGCTGCTCCCATCCAAGACCACAGGGTGAACAATTACAGTTACTCCACCTCAGCTTTGACTGCTGAAGACAGTGGGACATACTGGTGTATGGCACTGGATAAGGACACAAATAACACCTTAAGAAGTAACAACGTATCTTTAACCATAACAACAGGTAAGCATGATGAACTGAAGCAACAACTAAAATGCTTTCTGCAGTGTTTTATGCATGTGAATTATATGTGTGATGTACTGAATGTCTCAAACAATATGCCACTCAGACTTTTGCCATCCAGTGTTGGTGTTTCACTTCCATTTCCATCAGTGATATATTTATTGATCTTTTCGCTCTTTCGTCCCTCTTGAGACACTCCCTCCGTGTTCTTAGAGGTCCACCCTAACAGCAGTCAGCACCAGAAGGGGGGCATGTTTTCTCTGCGCTGCTCAGACCGTAGCAGGGAGCTGATTCGTCTTCGTGGGACAGGAGTTGTCACTGGCTGTTCACAGATGGAGGGCAGGGACAACATGAAGAGCCCAGGAGAGTGTATCTTCAGCAGTGTCTCTAGCAGGATGAGTGGCCTCTACTGGTGCAGGAGTGCTGGCAGAGACCAGCGCAGCAAAGCCATCAGCATCACAGTGAGCGGTGAGCTTAAAATCAATAGACATTCTAACTTAAGTTCCAAATATGTGTCATTACTCAAATTAAAATCTTATGTGGCACTGACTTAGTGACACTAAGTAATATGAGTGTGTCCAAAAACAATTGCCGTGCAGTGGAATAGGGGTGTGATGATTAATTAGCTAATTGATTAATTGTCTTCTCAAACACAATACACCACTTTTTTTACACTAACAGCACTAAACACTCAAATGGGCATAATAAGGAGCAATTTAAAGATGACCAAGGTACTTGGCCATGAGGTGCAAACATGACATGAGCAAACAACCTCAATAATGTATTCCATTACTCTGTTATGCCATAACAAATAGCTGGAAGGAGACAATTCATGAGAAAGTAGTAGTCATAACTGAGAAATTGAAAACAGAGCATCTGACAGGTTTTGTACTGCCCAGTTCAATAAGACAAAAAATATAAATGTAATGAATTGTTGTTCTAGGACAATTAATAGACTGAATCATTGATGGTGAATACTGTGTAAATACTGTGCATTTCAAGCATCTAAGGAATTATGATGTCAGAGACTGCACTCAGATTTGGATGGTGTGATGAAAATAGATGCTCACACATATATTTGCAATATGAGTGAAATTAGCTCCACCTTGTCTTGCGCTGTGTCATTTTCATGCGTTTGTTTGCCCTGCAGTTAAATGGCATTTTACACTGTCATGAAAACACCACAATGTCACAGCACCATGCTTAAGAAGAAGCAGCTGTGTAATAAAAGTGCGTGTCGTGGTGTTTGTAGGTTATTCTTCAAAAGTATCTTTGACCTCAGACATTGTTTTAACATCCTGACATGGCAGATCAACCTGAGATTGTCATTTGAGTACATGGTGTCAGGATTTGTGCTGTTATTTATTTCCACTATACTGATTTTAAAATGCTTAGTCAGTGGTGTACAGATGAGTACATGAATTAGAAATTGAGGTTACAACTTGTTTATACACTCACCGGCCACTTAATTAGGTACTCTTGTCCAACTGCTCATTGATGCAAATGTGGAATCAGCCAATCACATGGCAGCAGCTCAGTGCATTTAGGCATGTAGACATGGCCATAACAATCTGCTGCAGTTCAAACCGAGCATCAGAATGGGGAAGAAAGGTGATTTAATTAAGTGACTTTGAACGTGGCATGGTTGTTGGTCACAGACAGGCTGGTGGGTGTATTTCAGAAACTGCTGATCTACTGGGATTTTCATGCACAACCATCTCTAGGGTTTACAGAGAATGGTCAAAAAAAAAGAAAATATCTAGTGATGTAACGTTGACCAGACGGAGAGGGATCCAACTGTGGAAGTATATCGTTTTTATTTACATAAATCACGTGTATAGCGAATGACAGGTAAAGCACTAGCATTAAGCTTAGCAGCAGTAACGTTCTCCTGGGGTAGTCAGGATGGTCCAGGGTCATAACGGGAGAGCAGAACCCAGAAGGTACAGAGGGACTAGGCAGGAGACGAGGTCTGGGGAGTGAGCACGGGTCAGAACACGGGAGATCAAACAGGCAATGGAAACGCTCGGTCTGCGGCATGAGTCGACAAAATACTTTGCTACTAAGACATGGTGGGGAAGGTGTGTAAGTATGACTGAAAAGGGGGCGTGGTGATGAGGTGAGGCTGGTTAGTGAAGATCAGGTGGCATTCCTTACAAGTGAGCGGCAGTTCTGTGGGCGCAAATGCCTTGTTGATGCCAGAGGTCAGAGGAGAATGGCCAGACTGGTTCAAGCTGATAGAAAGGCAACAGTAACAGAAATAACCGTTACAACCGAAGCATGCAGAAGAGCATCTCTGAACACACAACATGTCAAACCTTGAGGCAGATGGGCTATAGTAGCAGGAAACCACACCGGGTGCCACTCAATTCACACAGGCTCACCAAAATTGGACAATAGAAGATTGGAAAAATGTTGCCTGGTCTGATGAGTATCGATTTCTGCTGCAACATTCTGACATTTGGGATGTGGTGGAATGGCCGATTCGCATCATGGATGTGCAGCCGACAAATCTGCATCAACTGGTCAATATGGACCAGACTCTCTGAAGAATGTCTCTAGTACCTTGTTGAATCTATGCCATGAAGGATTAAGGCAGTTCTGAAGGTCCAACCCAGTACTACCAAGGTGTACCTAATAAAAGGGAACCCATCCTCCATTGGGTGGCCCGCTAGCAGAAGTCCGTATTTATAGCTAAAATGTAGTTCTATAGTTATAGTTGTAATTCCAGGCCGAGTAGTCACAGTCCCTTCAATGAAGATGGAGCTAGCATCAGCGCGTTCTCTTGTGGCATCAGCACATCCACTGGCAAGCCAGACCATCTCCAAGGTGCTTGTATGGTGTCGTCTTAGGTAGAAGCAGGCAAAAAAAGATATAAAATACAGTTTGAGTATGTGAACATCAGCTTAAACAACCATTGATTTAAACATACACATAAAAAAAAAAATAATAATACAATATCTATATATGTATTACAATTTATCCTAACATTGAGGTCTGGCTGTCAGTGAGAGGTAAGAAATGTTTGCTTTTCTATTTTAAACTTAATTTAACAATTTTCTCTCCAAATCTCATGAGTCATACTTATTTGATTCCAGATAATGCTGACGCTCACTCGGAGGAAGAAGACTCCTCAGGTAGGCAACTCTGGTATATATTTTCACTTTAGGCAATGCAGGTTTATTTATATAGTACCTTTCATACACTGCAGCCATGCACTCGAAGTGTATTAGTCATGATTATGACTGTACTCTAATGCTGCTGTATGCGTCCGCCTGTACTCCACAGGGCCCTGGCTAGAGGTGCTCTGTGCCACACTGGTCATTCTGCTCCTCATTCCACTCGTATTGCTGCTTGTTCCAAGCATCAGGTATAGCAGACATTGCTGATAACTGCAGCGGACATTATCAGAAAAGTGTTTAGCTGCATATATTTTCCCAGCAACATAAAATAATAATAGGCCTCCAACTGCTGTAGATGTATGGCATTTATAGTCTGTAATTTGTAATATTCTGAATTTGTCAGATTTTGACCATATGTCATGTTTTTTCATGTCTATGCACCTATGTCTAAGCAGGTTTTAAATGCACATTACCAAGCATTCATTCACATGAACTTGCAGCTGAGTATAACTTGAAATCTGGGGAGAAATTTTGCCAAAACTCAAATTCACAAAGCTCCAATTTTAAAATGATCTGGACAATATATTTTTTAACAGAATTCCTTCTTCACTGCTAAAATACTATAGTAATAACACAGAGGAAACAATATAGTGGTAACACCAGAAAAGACTATATTAATGCAGTCTAAAAAGGCATTTTGATCAACTATGGAACAAAACCAGCTGTTGGTACTAGACTCGGACTTAAAGATTCTACTGGGTTTGTATACAGACATGTTTAAACTTCTGAATTCTTTCATCATCAGTTTGTAGATACCTGACAGCCGGTCTTCTTTTCAGGCAGAGAATCAAGTTCTTTCCAACCAAAGCACCCAGAGTGGTGAGTGCCCAGCAGGAAATGCCTCAAACCAAACAGGATGTGACAGAGATCCAGTGGGACCTGGCCTGGATGGAGATGGCCAATTTACTGGACAAGCAGCAGTATCCTGGAAGCTGACCATCCTAAATACTACAGTCTCATTCAACAAATCACAACACAGTGCTGACTGTCCGTGTCTAATGATACATGTATTTTTATAATATTCAAACGCTTTAAGCTCATTTGTGGATGTGAATGAGAAACCAGGTCCATATAACTTCAGAGATAACTCAAGACTTTTCGTGTTAAGCTGTTAACATGTATTTAATGTTTTAAAGAATTAAAGTGTATAATAAAATAAAATATAAAATAAAATAATTTTTAACATGTGATGGCATGTTATGAGAGGCATGCAAACATGTGCCAATGGAAGAAGTTGTGAAATAAAGTACAATTTATAAACTGGCAGAATGGAAAACAGCTGTGTGGAGTGACTTGGGAAAATGTCTGTGTACACAGAGGTGGAATTTAGACGGCGTAAAAAAAAAAACAGTTAAAACTTGTATGTCCTCCTACAATTCACAAGCTCTTTAACTGAAAATCTAAAGGTTTTACTACCTCTACACCTTTTATAGTAGACCCAGTTACTCATACTCATATGACACACACACACACACACATATGTATGTGTATATATACATATTCGCTCACCCATCCAAATTATCGGAATCAGGTGTTCCAATCACTTCCATGGCCACAGGTGTCTAAAATTAAGCACCTAGGCATGCAGACTGTTTTTACAAACATTTTTGAAAAACTGGGTCACTCTCAGGAGCTCAGTGAATTCCAGGGATGTATCACATCTTTTCCGATGTGATACAGCCCTGCTTTGCTTGACACAGTAGTTGTTTTATGATTCATGTCTTTTCCATTCACATCTAAGATTGTCTTACGTCATGCCACCTCTGCTGGTGGTATATTCCACCTCTGTTTCCATGGTATCCATGACTTCTATTTGTTTGAAACACTCTCTCATCAGCTGAACCTTGAGGTCATTGCCTGGATATATTCATGGACACTATCCTTATCCTAGATAGTGTAGGTCACATCTCTCTTCTCCTTCCAGCTGTTGTTTGGCATTGGGTGTTGGATATTGGGTTGAGTGCTCCAACCATTGTGAGGACCTTTCTGGTCTTCTTTCTCCTATTCATGAGCTCTTTTTGGGTTAGGGTTCCTAGTTTGCTAGTTTATATGGCATGTGGGTATCTGATGACTTGCACGTCATACATTTAGATGGCTTTCTTTATTCCCATTCAACTGGCTTTTCCATATCAGTCTTGTGGAAGTGCTTTTAGACTGCTGTCCTCCTGTCATTTCTGCCACACAGCTCCTCTTTGACTGGAGAATTCCCAGGAATGTTTAGCCATCATATGGCCTGAATGACAACCCAATAACATCTCTGTCCTGAATGACATCCCCATGATACCTCTGTCCTAAATGATATCTCTGTGACATCTCTGTCCTGAATGACATCCCCATGACATCTCTGTCCTGAATGACATCCCTATGACATCTCTGTCCTGAATGACATCCCTGTGACATCTCTGTCCTGAATGACATCCCTATGACATCTCTGTCCTGAATGACATCCCTGTGACATCTCTGTCCTGAATGACATCCCTGTGACATCTCTGTCCTGAATGACATCCCAATAACATCTCTGTCCTAAATGACATCTCCATGACACCTCTGTCCCGAATGACATCCCTGTGACATCTCTGTCCTAAATGACATCCCTGTGACATCTCTGTCCTGAATGACATCTCTGTCCTGAATGACATCCCCGTGGCATCTCTGTCCCGAATGACATCCCTGTGACATCTCTGTCCTGAATGACATCCCTATAACATCTCTGTCCTGAATGACATCCCTGTGACATCTCTGTCCTGAATGACATCTCCATGACACCTCTGTCCCGAATGACATCCCTGTGACATCTCTGTCCTAAATGACATCCCCATGATATCTCTGTCCTGAATGACATCTCCATGACACCTCTGTCCTGAATGACATCCCCGTGACATCTCTGTCCTGAATTACATCCCCATGATATCTCTGTCCTGAATGACATCCCCGTGACATCTCTGTCACTTTCCATCTTGGCATAGAAAAGGAAGAAATATGGATTGTGGAAAGGAAAGGAAGTGGGTTGTGGAAGGTTAACACCAAGGTTATCCCAGTGGTGATAGGGTAACTCAGGGTTGTGACCTCCAAGGTGAAGGAGTGGTTTCAAAGCTCTCTCTGAAATGATAACATTGATCCCTGTCCAGACATGCGCAGTCCTAGGAATGGTGAAAATATTGTGCCACACCCTCCACCCCAGGCCACTGAGAGAAGCCCGTGTGAGAATTACAAACACTAGAGGGCAGAGCTGGCTTGGTAAGGTGTCCTATTGTTCTGTGTAGCCCGCCTACGGGAGACAGTCTTCTCCCTAAAAATACTCATACAGTATACAAGAGAAGTAGTGAAATTAATTTGATGGCTAATATATATATAATTAATATATATAAATATATATATTTTCTTCTCATTTAAATGAAAGTCAAATCTATTTTGTAAACTATAGTGGCTTTTTTCTTTGTTATACTGGAAACGTTATCTCACTGAGTGATAGGTGAGTGAGCTTTAACTCAGATTATTGTCCTACATCATTACAGGATACAAATAGGTGTAACAAAATGTAAAAGCAGCACAGGACAAAACCCACAATTCAACCCATGGGAATAAAATAAAAGTCTCTATCATTCTCTTGCTTCCCTTGATCTATTTCTTATTTGTCTGATCACAACAGTCCCTCTCCACACAACAGTAACTACAGCAACGCGTTGCCTTATTTCATTTTCTCATTCTTGTCTTATTCCCATGCTCCTCTGCTGTGAGGCAATCTGTGTGTACGTATTTTTAAGACCATGGTTCATTGCCTGGAGCAAGCTGTCCTCATGAGACATTCTCATTTATAAACAGACACACACACACACACACACACACACACACACACACACACACACACACACACACACACACACACATTTCAAGCCTTGATTTGGGTGAGAATAAAACACTAGGCATGAAGATTTTCTCAAGCAGCTTATCAGCAATTTAGAAGAAACAAGCTGAGAGGATTTGTGTGTGTGTGCGTGTGTGTGTGTGTGTGTGTGTGTGTGTGTGTGTGTGTGTGTGTGTGTGCGTGTGTGTGTGTGTGTGTGTGTGGGTGCTACTACACAGACAGAATTAAACAGGCAACAGAATGGTATCTTGTATTCTTACATTCAGAAGCTCCTGTCCTGGAATGGTGTGAGTGTAGGAAATTGAGCCCAGACAAATTGTTTTGAGACACAGCATGAAAGCAATGGAGGAATAGACTGTGATTAAAAAAAACAAAAAATCTGATTGGTAGCCTACGGATGGTGAGAAACAGATTTAAAGTCTTACACTTTTGTTTTATTTCCTTCATTGTACCACAGACCCCCCCCCCCCCCCTCCCCAAGACCCTTTTAATATGTATTGTATCCATGGTAACTTCGGGGCACCACTTGCACATAAACATTTCAGAAGAGGGAGAGGAAAGAACAGGAGTGGTATTAGTTCCCGTGTTTGACGTGCGAGCCCGGAGAGCCATGTCTCATCCTCGCCATCAGTGTGTGTCATGAGCAGCATGTTTACTGCTTAAAATAAAGTCACAGTGTTAGATGGATTTACACATTAGCATTATCTGGCCCAGGTGTGGCATCAAGTTAGTAGTGCTGGACTTCAAAATGCGAGTGTGTAAACAGTTAGAGTAGGACTGTCAGGTGCGTGGGGGACTGGGTGGGAAAGTGGATTGTTGTGTGACATCATTGTCATGTCTTAAATGGAGCTGGTAGCACAAAGCGTCCATTAACAGTGTGAGTGGAGCTGGAAATGGCCTCAGTCACTGGGGGGCCACTATGGATTTTCTGTGTTGGGGAATGTGTAGCAGGTAAAATACATATGTAGCTGCTGGCACTGACTATGCGTTATGGTTCCAGTGGGTTTGGGCACGGCTAAAGTTGTTGGGCAGGCCCGTAAAGGGTTTTATAAGTTAGGAAGTGTACAGCGTTGGCTGTTGGATCTTGGGTTGGGGTTGCTCCATGCATCATGAGGAACATCCTAATCTTAGCAGCTTCCAGCTATTCTCCTGACTAGCTTATTGTGCTACCTGACAACTGGCAGGACATTGATCTTTGATCTTATTATTCCCATTTAAATGTCTCTTAAAGAAGTTTGTTTGCTTTATTTATTTATATTTACAAAAGCAACTTACACGACTCAATAATTTTTCAGAGGTAGGCATGTGTGGTGTTAGGGGTGATGTCCAAGACATCGTGTGGTGGTACAGCGTTGATATAGCACCTCGGGTAATCATGTGCTTTGTCAGTGTCTGTGCTTTGAACCTCTGGTGTTGTTACTGGTCGACATGTGAGTATCGCTGGTGTACTTGCTTATTCTGCTTGGTGTCTAGCATTCCTGTCAGGAACTTCCATGTTGTGGACAACAGATGGATTATATTTAGTCCTTGGGCTTTTTTGTAACAGTGTCCTGATTTGCGTAAGCCAGATGGGGTGAGAACTGGTATTAGCAGCTGGTTCATTTGTTCTGCTGGTCAGCCATGCAGCACTGTTATTTTTTATAGCTTGTAAGTATAGATCACGTTAGGGCCAGGTTCTGCCCGGTTCTGCCCGGTTCTGCCCGGTGCTGACTGGTTCATGCTCTGGGAGACTGCGATGCTCTGCTTTGAGATTTCTCTGTGTAGTAGTGGTATCCTGTATTTAACCAGGAGAAGACCTATTGAGATTAAAGGATACAAATAATCTTTATGCACTTGTGTTATCCGATGTTATCTGGTTTGTTCTTCTATATGCTATTGTGTTGATGGCTGTTTGGCAAAGATGGCATTTTCTCTTTTGATGGCTGCTTCGTCTATCCCGGCTGCCAGTGCTTGTAACCGTTGTTTAGCAGACCCAGGCCTCTCTTATGAAACATCCATTGAATTTCTGATATAGCCATGCACCAGCTTTGATCTTTAAATCCTTCTAGAGAACTGTGAGTTTGTCTTTATGTTGGTTTCCAGCCTTTGTTCCCATCAGGCACATCTGGGGTTTGTGTGTTTTATAGGGTCTCTAGCATGTCCACTGGAATGGTATATACAAACTTGTTGGCTTCAGGTCTACCAGTCGCTGAGACCGTGTCAAGCATATATGGTACATGCTGGTACGCTGGCCTGATGGTAGCTTGCCACTAAGTTGGGGAGCCTACAGCAGTAGCTGAATCATGATCATGTTCTGTATGTCCACCACTGGGGCACCCAATGTCTATACTATATACTCCACTATACTCTATACTCCACTATACTCTCTGGGCAATTCCTGGATTCCTGGATATTCTGACCATTCTGTCTCAGATTCAGTAACATTTCCATTTTCTTTAATCCATTTGCAGTTGTGATAAGAGGTACTGAGCACTGGAGAACTAGTTGATTCACTGTGTGTGGGTGAAGGTTTCTCCTCCTTCATAGTTTTCTGTTGTGCTTCCTGTAGCCTCTATCATTGGAGGTGTCGGTGTAGCAATGTTCTACCGGCTCCGTGCTGTCCAACCTCATTCATCTATGGTTCGCTCCAGTAGCCCACTTGAATTGTCCTGGTTTCTCGACATTCAGTGCAAACTTTGTTCATCCATGCAACACACACACACACACACACACACACACACACACACACACACACACACACACACACACACACACA